>NC_135410.1:3491755-3685031 GCF_051989625.1 Stigmatopora argus
GGGTCGGTAGACCCGAGTCCTTACTAATAAAATATGAAATTGGTCTGGGGCTGCTTGCTGCCTCAGGACCAGGACGACTTGCTGTAATTGACAGAAGAATGAATTCTGCTGTCTACCAGCAAATTTAGAAGGACAACGTCCCACCCTCACTTTTTGCATTCAAACTCCAGTGCTCTTGAAGCATGCAGCTTGACAACGATCCAAAATACACCAACAGGTCCACCTCTGAATGGCTCAAAAATAAAACAAAGTTAAGGTTATGGAGTGGGCAAGTTAATGTCCGGATTTAAATCCTATTGAAATGCTGTGGTGTGATCTGAAATGGGCTGTTCATGCTAGAAAACCCTCTAATTTGCAGAATTTAAACAAGTCGGGACAGAAGAGTAGGCCAAAATTCCCCCAAAGCGTTGTGAAAGACTCATAAAAAATATCATAAATGCTTGATTTCAGTCATTGCTGCCAACATTTGTATTTGATAAATATGCCAAAAACACAGAAATCAGGAAGGGGGCAAATACATTTTCACGGTACTGTATACATATATGATTGAATCACCAATGTGTGTAGCGTACGCAGTAAATGAGAGAGAACCAAATATTACCAAATAATGTATGCAATTCCATAAAATGTTGGGAGAGTTTTTTTTTAATAAAGGTAAGACAAAAAGGTTCAAACAAAATTCTGCTATAGTACCTCATAATATCCATCAATGAAGACTGTGACCATCTTAGGGTTAACACCGTGAGCTGAAAGAAGTGACCTGAGCATCCTGCAAGGAAATGGTGGTTGCATTAGAAAGAGTCATCTTGCCTTTGACAATCAATGTTTGTACTTTTAGAACAATAACTAATAATTCTGGATAATGTTGATCAAGTTCCTTCTATTTTAAAACACAAGCTCTTACCGATAGAGATAATTAGGTCTGTTTCCTGCAATGACAGTGACAGGGACATTGAAGACAGTATTATAGGGCAGCTAGAAGTAAAAAGATAAATGAGAAAAAAGAAGAAAAATTATTGTTTGTTAGTTTGATTTGGATATATAGTAAGAATTTATGGGATGTTTAAAAAAACATTAATGCTAGGATGCTCTGATTCATGGGTATTCAGTACAGATTGCCATCTAGCATTCGATCGCCAAGGTCCTATTGGTTGATCACATGACAGTGAGAGCTGATCCACATATTGAAGTGTAGTACAATTTGACACAAGATTTGAGCTTGTAAACAGCGCCAGTGAGTTTTTTTCCCCAAGATGGTAGCGCATGAGCATGCAGCGGCTTGAAGCTCTCCCTTTCTTGTGCACTTTTCATGTTTTTTTTGTGTTTCTATAAGGCGCGCCGCACCGCATTACATGGGTCTACTGTAGAGGCTGGGGTTACGTTATGCCTCCACTAGAAGGTGCTGCGCTAAAGGTAATGTCAACAAAACAGCCAGATAGGTCAGTCAAACTTTATTAATAGATTACAAATCAGCTTTCTGACAACTCCATTCACTCCCAAAATGAATAAACAAGGGTTTTATTATTTTCATGACACAGTTTATCTTTTAACAACAGCAAGGTATAACATGCAAGTGCAACATATATATCACATATTGGAGGGGAACTTTTCCTCCATTCAATAAACACGTAAAAAACATTCTGATGGTGTTTCGGTACATTAAACGTTAGTGCAATCACTATATAGTAACACTCGTAATAGTGCAAAGCAATAACAATAACATTAATAACTCAAATAATAACTCAATGTTGTGCACGCGGGTGAACCGTGCGTCCTCTCACGTACACAATGAGGCACTATAACATTCAGCTGTTGACGTCCATATTCACAATATGACCAACCTTGTTCAACTGTAAGCACAAAAGAAACATGTATAAAGCTCACTTTATCAGTTCATTCATCAACTGAAGGTAAGTGAGGAGACAGTGAGAGGTAAGTGATCCGCTCAGGGATGATGCGATGTATCCATCACGTCAGAATGCCAACGAGTCTGAAATTATCACTTATTTGGACCTTTTGCCGGGAAAGCGCACCTTATGGAGAAACACTACCAATTTCGTCATACACAGCTGGGTATGATGACAATTAGACTTTTGTCGAGTCAATGACGATGACAAAGCCTATGTCCGATTATTATTATTATTATTATTATTATTATTATTATGAAGACCCACAAATTATTTGTCTTCAGTGAACGAATTGAAAAGCTGGGCGAATGTGGCAACAAACACGCCAGGCTCCGTCTCATCAAAATCGTCAATAATCGAGTTCATGTCGCTTTGGTTGTCTGGCAGCTAAGTGACAATTCCTGCCTTCCTGAAAGCTCGAACCACAGTCGAAACTGATATATCAGTCCAGGCATTAACGATACACTGGCAGATTGTGGTGTGACAGCGCTGTCTTCTACCGGAGAAATGGACTTGGCGTAGTTGTGAGACCTGTTGCGGCTCAATATTGATCCATAAATAATATATAGTTCGCGGTCTAGCTTTGAATGCTCTGTTCATGCCAATCTAGCGGTTGCGGTTCTTTTGTCAATCCACCCGGAATGACGGCGAGGACTGAATGAGTGCGCTCGCGGTCATACCGGGTGGATTGATAAAAGAACTATATATCCCAGCATGCACTGCGCACTACTTCTTATACGGGGGAAAATTGAGTCGGCGGCTGCTTACCGTAGTTGCGAGACCTGTTGCAGATCAATATTGATCCATATATAATGCGCACCGACCGGATTATAAGGCGCATGGTCAGCTTTTGACCAGCTTTCGTGGATTGACAATAATGAACACTATGTTCAAACATAAGGGTTTCCATATGTGCACTTTGCACCAGGACACTCTAGGCCGCAGTTCATTGATCGACTTTGTGGTCGTATCATGGGACCAGCGGCCGCATGTCTTGTACACTCGGGTAAAGAGAGGGGCGGAGCTGTCAACCGATCAACACCTGGTGGTGAGTTGGCTCCGATGGTGGGGACGGATGCCCGTGCGGGCCGGGAGACCCAAACGTTTTGTGAGGGTCTGCTGAAAATGCCTGCCGGAGTCACCTGTCAGAAGGAGTTTCAATTCCCACCTCAGACAGAGTTTCTCCCATGTCCGGGAAGAGGCGGGGGACATTGAGTCCGAGTGGACCATGTTCCGCGCTTCTATTGCGGGGGCGGCAGACCGGAGCTGCGGCCGCAAGGTGGCAGCGGCATCCCAGAACGTACTGGTGGCCACCGGCGATGAGGGATGCCGTCAGGCTGAAAAAGGAGTCCTATGAGTAATACAAGGTGATTATTGGTAAGTAATTACAAATTCACTGGTGAAAATCAAGTGACACATCGCTGTTGTAGCAGTCCTCGTCATTCACATCACCTTCCGCATCAGCGTCGAGTGTCTGAGGCGCCAACATTGGCTCGAGCTTGCTGGAGAAGTTGCAAACCAGTCTGAATTGGGCCGTCTGACCTGAAACAATGGATCTGGCAATCCTTCGAGCCGTCGAGAGTGTTGGTCAGTCCGCATCCCTTGAACGACTTGATGATTAGATCCTTCAGCAGATGATCCCAAGCATCGACAATTCATTTCAAATAAACTTCCATTGTTGGTGCTCGCATGTTGCCAAATTTGGTGTGTGTAGCTCTTCTCGCTATACACCATCCAGTTCTCATAGAACTGTCGGACTTTGGCCTTGAATGGGGCGTTCCAGTAGACCTCAGGGCCTGTACAAATTTGGTGCAGCCTCCTGGAATTCTCTCATTTTGTGTGTTTCTTCACGTCTTTCATGCAAAATTTGGGCACTTTGACGAATTTTAATGGGTTTAGTTGGTAGTTGTTTGAGGACCGTGGAACAAATCAGAGAATTTACATATAAAGTATACCTCTACTTACAATTTCAAGTTGCGAAAAAAGTCTTGGAACCAATCAAATTCGTAAGTAGAAGTACGACTGTATCGCAATAAAGGTCTTAAAGTCTAGTATCGGAATTTATCAGCATCGATTTGCGTGTGTGCTCTGTGAATCGTGATATGTGTTGTGTAATCGGATATGAGGCAATACACGTGTGTGTGTGTGTGTGTGTGTGTGTATGTGTGATTTAAATTTGTACACAGCCTCTGGTTAAAAAAAATTGAATTTCGGATGGTGTCTTACAGGTTCTGGGCTGAATTCAATAGGTGCTGGGTCTTTGCAGCTGCAGATACTGCCATATCCTTCTACTTTGCTGCAAAAGAGTCTCCTGCGCCGGTTCCATTCTGTATCTACCCAGTGGCACTCCGCCTCTGAAAGAACAAACACATGCAGCAAATCAATGTTTGAATAAAACTTGATAACTTTGTGGATTAATTTCAGCATTCATCATTTGTATAAATCTCTAACTCAACATGCCAGACGGACCATTCATTAAATCGTCTAGGTAAATTTGTCCTGCCCGGCATGTCTGTCAAATTACCGTATTTACTCGCATTTAAGCCAATTTCGTCGGACAAAAAAATGATGACTAAATCGAGGGTACGGCTTATATGACATGTACGAAACTGCAAGTTGACGACGTCATGACACGATGACGCCATGATGCAATGAGGCCGTGATGTCATGATGCAATGGCGCCGTGACGTCATGACGTAAGACGTCTGACTGGCCAGACGCGTTTAGCCTTGCTTTTGAAATAAAACAAAATTTCTGTTGGGGTTATTGTGGGATGCTATTATGTGTGCATTTTAATTATTTTTGTATAAGAGTTTCTTCAATTTGGGACTGGGGCAAGCTCGAGGTCACTCTCCAGGACAGCTGGCTCCAGTTAGAGACTTAACATTTCACCGAGTCCTCGCTCCGAGGACTGATTACTGGAAGATACGCCTCGACCCTTTCCCCAGATACAAGTTCGCAATGAAGATCTGTGAAGGACGCTTAAATTGTTGTTGATTCAGCGGATGGCTATCAATCAACCTCCAGGATTACTTGCATATGTTTTTTTAAGTTATGATGCTCGGTTCGCTTGATATGGAATTGTTTTGACGAATGGAGGCTTGTTTGTTTAATTTCCAATGGAGTTGTTTTTGAGTTTTCGACCTTGTTATTAATGAATACCTGATATGCGATTATTGTTGCAGTTTTTATTTTGCTTACGCAATTGGATCGAATCGATAACCTTGTAATTGTTTTGGTTTGAGGCCTTAAATGGGCAGGAGATAATGCCGCTCAGGAGAATCATCTGTGACGAGGACGAATTCAGGGTGGATTCTCCTTGCAAGATAAACACCAGAGATGTACAATTAATAGATGTCTTCCGTGTATTGTTTTATAATTATATTAAAGTATAATTATTAAACAATACAAGGAAGACATATATTAATTGTACATCGATAACCGATGTAACATCGATAATGTTCGATAACCTTGTAATTGTTTTGGTTTGAGGCCTTAAATGGGCAGGAGAAAATGCCGCTCAGGAGAATCATCTGTGACGAGGACGAAGTCAGGGTGGATTCTCCCTGCAAGATAAACACCAGAGATGTATAATTAAGAGATGTCTTCCTTGTACTTTTGAGTGTGCAGGACACTGCTGTGGACTTTCTACGACACTGTGGTGGCATCTACAGTGTTTTATGGAGTGCTCTGTTGGGGATGCGGGAGCACGGAGAGGGACAGGAACAGGCTGAATAAGCTGGTCAGGAGGGCCAGCTCTGTTCTGGGCTGTCCTCTGGACTCTGTGGAGGAAGTGGGAGAGCGGAGAATGCTGACCAGGATGATGTCCATCATGGACAGCACCTCCCACCCCCTGCATGAGTCTGTGGAGTCCCTCCGAAGCTCCTTTAGCAATAGACTGCGGCACCCTCATTGCAGGAAGGAGCGCTTCCGCAGATCCTTCCTCCCATCAGCTGTCAGGCTCTTTAACAAAAAAATGGCTGAGTGTTAAGACCTACCGTAGGCATGCATGTACATGTATGTGTATGTGTATATATGTGCTAAGCAACACGCTTATTTATTTATATATCTATTCATGTATTTATTTATTAACTTACTTATTACCTATCTATTTATGTCTAAAATGCCTTTCCTATTCCTGCATCCTCACCCTCTTGCTACAGTGACAACGAAATTTCCCGAATACGGGATGAATAAAGTTATCCAACCCAATCAAATTGTTTAATAATTATACTTTAATATAATTATAAGGACGAAGTCAGGGTGGATTCTCCTTGCAAGATAAACACCAGAGATGTACAATTAATAGAGGTCTTCCGTGTATTGTTTTATAATTATATTAAAGTATAATTATTAAACCAGAGATGTACAATTAATAGATGTCTTCCGTGTATTGTTTTATAATTATATTAAAGTATAATTATTAAACAATACAAGGAAGACATCTATTAATTGTACATCTCTGGTTTAATAATTATACTTTAATATAATTATAAAACAATACACGGAAGACATCTATTAATTGTACATCTCTGGTGTTTATCTTGCAAGGAGAATCCACCCTGACTTCGTCTTTATAATTATATTAAAGTATAATTATTAAACAATTGGATTGGGTTGGATAACTTTATTCATCCCGTATTCGGGAAATTTCGTTGTCACGGTAGCAAGAGGGTGAGGATGCAGCAATGTACAATTAATAGATGTCTTCCGTGTATTGTTTTATAATTATATTAAAGTATAATTATTAAACAATACAAGGAAGACATCTATTAATTGTACATCTCTGGTGTTTATCTTGCAAGGAGAATCCACCCTGACTTCGTCCTTATAATTATATTAAAGCATAATTATTAAACAATACAAGGAAGACATCTATTAATTATACATCTCTGGTGTTTATCTTGCAAGGAGAATCCACCCTGACTTTGTCCTCGTCACAGATGATTCTCCTGAGCGGCATTTTCTCCTGCCCATTTAAGGCCTCAAACCAAAACAATTACAAGGTTATCGATTCGATTCAATTGCGTAAGCAAAAAAACAACTGCAACAATAATCGCATATCAGGTATTCATTAATAACAATTAAGGTCGGAAACTCAAAAACAACTCCGTTGGAAATTAAACAAACAAGCCTCCATTCGGCAAAACAATTCCATATCAAGCGAACCGAGTGTCATAATTCAAAAAAACATATGTGAGTAATCCCGGAGGTTGATTGATAGCCATCCGCTGAATCAACAACAATTTAAGCGTCCTTCACAGATCTTCATTGCGAACTTGTATCTCGGGAAAGGGTTGAGCGTATCTTCCAGTAATCAGGACTTGGAGCGAGGACTCGGTGAAATGTTAAGTCTCTAGCTGGAGCCAGCCGTCCTGGAGAGTGACCTCGAGCTTGCCCCAGTCCCGAATTGAAGAAACTCTTATACAAAAAATAATTAGAATGCACACATATAATAGCATCCCAGAATAACCCCAACAATTACACTCTAATTTTTTTCCGTTTTATTTCTTCTTCGAAAGTGACAACAATTGGAGTAACATGAACCATCGAAAAAATTTAGATATTTTGACATTAGAAGCAATATGGCTGCCACAAGATCTTAAACTTCTGGTAAGAAAATTGTAATTTCTGAAATTAGAAAGCATCACCTTCTCATCAAGATAGACTTATTTCTTTTTCCAAATTGAATAATTTGATATATTGCATTTACAAAGACAAGCATATTAATTTCCTTATGATAATGATAATAATAATGTGCTTTTTATTCATGCAGTATTTCAGAAATACCACGTGATGATTTTTCTTAAGATTTTCCCTTCAAAGTAACAAATTTGTACTCCCTATTAAAACCATGAATATGGAGGTGAAAATTGGGAATCAGGGGGCGGCTTATATGCGAGAAATTATAGAATCAACAATTTTAAGGCAATTTTTAGGGTGCGATTTATATGTGCGGGTGGCTTATATGCGAGTAAATACGGTAATCTTTTCTGTTTACATGAAAGTAGACATTACATTTTTTACATAATGTTCATGATAACATAGTTGTAGTGAAGAATGTCATGTGGAAATGCACTAAGCACAAAAATTAAAGGAACACTAAGAAACACATTAGATACTTTAGATCTCAATATGAAGTTGGATAACTAGAAAAGTAACGACAGGGCAATGTCTTCAGAACTAAAGGATGCCACGTTTCATAAGGGAAATAAAGGTTTTCAGCCTCTAGAGGGCTCAATTGTGTACACACCCTAAAATCAGACTGGCCCTGAGGCCACCTTCAGGAAGTCTGTTTCTGATTGTTTGGATAGAAACAGTCCCACTATTGGCCCTCTGGAGGTCATTCTGTAGGGCAAGAGCAGGGCTCAGCCTGTTCCGCCTAGCACAAAGGAGTTTTTAGGGTTTTCAAATTGTTGCCTCTCTAGTGCACCTGCTGTTAATTCCATGAACACCAATACAGCTGAAAGTGATTATCAATGCTCTCAGCTGCTTGACCAATCAGAAAATTAGAGGAAAGGTTTAATTCATGCCAGGTGCAATAAAAAAGTGTTTCATTTTTGTGAGCACTGTTGTTTTAATCGATACACAGGGGGAATGGTGATGAACTTTGAGTTTATGCAGACCAATTAAACACAAAAAAGGCTTTTTACCAGTTACATTTAAATGAAATATGTAGTGTTAAGGGTAATGACAAAATTCTTTGATCTACCTTCAGAGGCAGTAAGCTGAACTTCCGTTTTAAGAAGAACTGCATCACCCCAGGTGGAAAGAGCTGGTGATTTTGAATGCTTTTCACCATATACTTGACCTAGGCATTCAAATGTACAGCTTGTCAGAAAAAAATGGTAGATTCATTGATATACTGATTGATTAAGCAATTAACAAATATCATTTTCAAATAGAAAACAATCAACATTTTTTACATGTCGTAATGACAAAACGTATTTGTCTTCCAGTGGTTCTTAACCGGGATTCGGTGGACCCTCTGCCGCGGAGGTCAAGACACATCGACTCATCGTGTCTATTCATAATAACATGCCCCGCTTTACCATCACTGGCTGCAGATGATCACGTGACATTGCTTAGCCAATCAGTGCTGCAAGGAATTTATATAACTTGATATCGATCGATCCAAGATGGCGAGGCGCACGGGTGCAGCGGCTCTTTGCTCTCCAGTTTGGTGCTTTGTTTCCAGTCTTATTGTTATTTACGACTGGGAAAACGCACTTTGTGGAGTAGCACCACCAATTTCGTTATACGCAGCTGTGTATAATGACAATAAAGGCTTTTGACTTGATTTGAAAAATAACATTTTATTTTAAACTAAAGTAGGGTTCGGTGAATGCGTATATGAAACTGGTGGGGTTCGGTAGCTCCAACAAGGTTAAGAACTACTGTTCTAATCTTTTAGCCATAATGTTTTGTTAAAAAAAAGTGGTTTCATTTTCATGTCTATAGGTTTCAACAACATAATGTCAAAATTTCTTCCTATTTGTCCAATGATTCATGTGTTAAATTCGTAGATAATATTGCATTAGAAACACACACACACGCACAAGCACGCACACACTCTTATCATGGCATGTTTTCACCCCCATGCACTTCCGAAGTACAATTTTCAGGTTACGAAACCTTTTGAGATACAAATGAGTGCCCCAAGATGCGAAAACAAGATCCAAGTTACGAAAGCGTCAATACATTTCTTGTATCCATTATTCTATTTTGAAATTTCCGTGGTTGCACTGCTTCTTGCTTGACAATTTCACTACACTCTACTGGGCTCTCATTGGCTGTCTCACAAAAACACTCTATGTTTCTTTAACGCCGGTCGCTGTTGTGTGTTTGAATTTATACTTGGAGGAAACTGTGGCCGCCGAGTGCCTTATACGGACTCACAGTCGAGCCTCAACCTGAACTGCAGCCTGCGGTGAGAAAAATTGTGTCACGAGGGGCACGCAATGGGGCTGGTGGTCAGTAAGTAGGACATTGACGAGTTAGCCGAGGCCCACCAAAATGAGCTCTCAACGGAGCACGAGTTAATGCAACGCTCTGCAATACATGAGGAATTCAACGAAAAGGCGGCTGAGGAGGAAGCAGCCCCCATCATGACCGGACGTTTCGGCGAAAGACGTTTGGTCCCCGGACGGGGCGTCGAATGGACGTTTCAGAGAACGGATGGGCCGTCAACCGGATGTTTGGTCGCCGGGTTCGCTCGCTGTCAAATTATGAGAGAGAGGCAACCAGGTAATCTCTCGCTCTCAAAATTATAATCATGAGAGAGAGTGAGTTTGTAATTGCATTGACAATGTAAGAGCATTAATATCAAAATATCTATTGGCGTGTGTGTACATGCAATTCATCGCCGGATTCGCACGCTCGCTCCCGGCAGAGAGTCTTCTGTTGAAAGCGATCAGACAGGTAATCTCTCGGTCTCAAAACTATAATCATGAGAGAGAGAGTGTTTGTAATTGCATTGACAATGTAAGAGCATTAATATCAAAATATCTATTGGCGTGTGTGTACATTGCTATTCATCGCCGGATTCGCTCGCTCGCCCCGCCCCCGGATTCGCTCGTATTGGCGTGTGTGTACATGTTTTTCAAACTACGGCCCGCGGGCCATATACGGCCCGTTAGGCTTTTTAATCCGGCCCGCCGACGTTGTCCAAATTATAGTAAAAATCAATGACCTCATTAATTTCCCTTTGCCCTGCAATACCGCTCATCACTCTCAATTTAAAGACTGCTTTCTTTCGTTGAATAATAATATGTTTTCAATGTTGAAAGTAAATTTGAAAATACATTTTCACCTTCAATTGTGTCTTTTTTCTTATATTTCAATCCCCAGGTTTGATCAATTACATTGAGTGTCCAAATGCTGTCCAATTTTAGTATCCATTCTGGCCTGTAAGTCAAAAAGTTTGCCCACCCCTTGTATAGACAAACTTGCCTCTTTTATACTATTATTGTCCCAAATTAAACACATTATCAATAAGCTGCAATTGACGGCGATGGACGTCCGGCTGCCATTGACGGCGATGGACATCCGGCTGCCATCCATTCATTTTGACTTGCGGGCCAGAATGTGGATGGCAGCCGGATGTCCATCGCCGTCAATGGCAGCCGGGCGTCCATCGCCGTCAATGGCAGCCGGATGTCCATCGCCGTCAATGGCAGCCGGACGTCCATCGCCGTCAATTGCAGCTTATTGATAATGTGTTTAATTTGGGACAATAATAGTATAAAAGAGGCAAGTTTGTCTATACCAGGGGTGGGCAGACTTTTTGACTTGCGGGCCAGAATGGATACTAAAATTGGACAGCATTTGGACACGCAATGTAATTTATCAAACCTGGGGATTGAAATATAAGAAAAAAGACACAATTGGAGGTGAAAATTTATTTTCAAATTTACTTTCAACATTTCAACGAAAGAAAGCAGTCTTTAAATTGAGAGTGATGAGCGGTATTGCAGGGCAAAGGGAAATGAATAAGGTCATTGATTTTTACTATAATTTGGACAACGCCGGCGGGCCGGATTAAAAAGCCTAAAGGGCCGTAGTTTGAAAAACATGTACACACGCGCCAATACGAGCGAATCCGGCGATGAATAGCAATGTACACACATGCCAATAGATATTTTGATATTAATGCTCTGACATTGTCAATGCAATTACAAACTCACTCTCTCTCTCATGATTATAATTTTGAGAGTGAGAGATTACCTGGTTGCTCTCTCTCTCTCATAATTTGACAGCGAGCGAACCCGGCGACCAAAAATCCGGTCGACGGCCCGTCCGTTCTCTGAAGCGCCCATTCGACGCCCCGTCCGGGGACCAAACGTCTTTCGATGAAACGTCCGAGTACCAGCCCCCATTCCAACAGCACATATCAGGAAAAAAAACGGGAGAGATGTTATGAACTTTCCGACTTCGTGGACAAACATCTTGAAAGTGTTCACGAGTCCTGCGATCGCCCACTTTGATGACGTTTGTCTTGTGCATTTCAGAAACATTATTAAAATTCATCAAAGGCAATTGTCTTTAGATCGATTTTTCGCAAAACGTCCATCAACAAACACTGTTGAAGGGGAACTTACATCCATCCAAACACGTATGAAGCAGTGGCGACAAATAAAATCAGTGAAAAATTATATGCCAGAGAAATTTATAAAACCTTAGTAAACGACTGTATTATTTTCCTGCTTGGTTTCCCCACAGAAAAAGATGCAACAGGCTATCGCTAGCAAAACAATACGCCAACCTTGAGACAGGGTGAAGTTTTCGTTCCAAAAATAAAGGAAGCATGTAATTGCTTAGGAATTTGTTTGGGTTTACAACAAAAATCTTCCTAATGACTTAACTTTATAAAGTTAAATGAAAGCCTGTTGTACTAAAAAGTACATTATTGCTAACTTTGCAATTACTTTTCTAAATAAATTGATCTTGATAAAAAAAAAAACCATATTCTTAGACCATGCCAAATCTAGCCCAGTAATCACATCAATCCGATAATTCTCTTTACTCAGCTAAATATTATTGAAATAAGTAATCACATTTCTAAGCAAAAGATAAAGCTCATGGGGCGGCCCGGTAGCGCAAGTGGTTAGCGCGTGGGCCTCACAGGAGTCCTGGGTTCAAATCCAGGTCACGTCCAGCTGTGTGGAGTTTGCATGTTCTCCCCGGCCTGCACAGGTTTCTTCCGGGTACTCTGGTTTCCTCCCACATTCCAAACACATGCATGGTAGGCTGATTGGACACTCTGAATTGCCCCTAGGTATGAGTGTGAGTGTGCATGGTTGTCCTTCTTGTGCCTTGCGATTGGCTGGCCACCGATTCAGGGTGTCCCACGCCTCTGGCCTGGAATCAGCTTTTTAGGCTCCATAACCCCCGCGACCCTAATAAGGATGAAGCGGTTCCGAAAATGAGATGAGAGATGAAAGAGAGATAAAGCTCATTGGGAACACGATTCTAGATCAACTGCCTCAAACCGAGTTGGATTTGATGATGAGAGTATGAGCATTCAGGCAGGTACCGTATTTCCACACCTGTAAGGCGCACTAAAAAGTCTAAAATTTTCCTCAAAGTGGTCAGGGTGACCAATCAGTTAGTGCCTTTTTTGTGCACTAAAGTCAAGATTCTGTAGATTTCGCTGTATGACGCTGACTGTTTAATTGTCTGGGTGCAATCCTCGCTGACGCGCTAAAGTGAAAATACGGGCGTAACGTTTTGCACGTGTGAAAGGGGGAGTGTTTTTTTTTTAAAGAAAAGAGCACATACCTCTAAATAAGGCAGGTATGCGTTGTGCAAAACAATATCAGTCTGACCCCCGAAAATGGCACCTACAAAGAGGCACACTCTCGAGGCATAGTTCAAACTGGCAACTATCCGCTAGGCAGAAGATCATGGAAATTGAGCTTCAGAGAGGCACCTCAACATAAACAAGTTCATGATTCACAAGTGGAGGAAGCTGGAAAATCAGCTGAAACAAGCCAAATAGACAACGCTGAGTTTCAAAGGAGATAAAGCGAGGTGGCCCATTTTCAACCACTGGATCCAAGAGAAAAGAGCAGTGGGGAGAAACGTCTCTATAGTCACCATTCGACTATGGGTAAAAAAGCTTGCCGATTAAATGAAAATTGAACATTTTCATGGGTGTCCGTCTTGGCGTTTTCGCTTCATTAAAAAGAACCATCTATCCATCCGGGTAGGAACTACGGTGGCAGAAAGAAAAGATGACAGCATTCTGCTTCTCCTGCAGCAAAAAGACTGCCGATGAGCGTATCCAGCCCAACCACATCACCGCCGCTCCTTTTCGACATTCCGGTGAACCACACTCGTCAAGAAGTGAAACACTAAGTCCAGCATATGAACTCCAAGCTTCCCATCATTCCGGGAGGGGCTTGACAAAGGAACTAGAAACGCTGAATAATGGCGTCAACAGAACATTCAAAATAAAGTTGCGAACGGCTTGGGAGCAATGGATGTCTGATGGTTTACACGGTTATACAAATACTGGCAGGAGGCGTCGGGCAAGTTACCCGACATGTCAATGGATTGTGGATGACTGGGTGGGCTCAAGTGTCGGCCAGAACTGTAGTTCGAGCTTTCGCTAAATCTGGCATCAATTCCCGTTATACACCGGCGACAACTCAGACAGTGAGATGGAGCATAACATGTTGGACGGCAAACTCGCCTACTTGGCCGAACTCTTTACATCAGACACAAAAGATGAGGAGTTTGGTGGATTTGTGGATGTTTAGCTGCTTTAATTTCTATCAACCATCCCTTTTATCTCAATAAAGAACAATCAAACTTAGTTTTGCTGAAGCTGTCTTTAAAAAAAAAGAAAACAACACTAGCATAGCATATGCTAGCATCACATACGTGTCATGCTAGCGCCCATGCTAGTGACCATTGGACCGAAGCGCCTTATGTATGGGCAAAAAACAGAATATACACCCGCAACTTTCATGCGGTGTGTTCTCTAGGTGTGAAAATATTGGTGTTTTTCCTATCATCCACTCTCATTTTGTAAAAGTATCCCTTGAAACAACGGTTTTAGGTGCAGCAAACAACACGCTTATTTGGCCATCTTCCCTCTAAGCTGTATGGGTGCGCAATTGCACACTACTCTCGTGTTCTCCACGCACAACAAACACATGCAGCGCACAAAAAATCCAACTGGAGTTGTAAAAAAATAAATAAAATAAATAAAAACACATTGCAACTTTTAATAATCCATTTTGCATTGCAATTCAGAGAGTGGCAGCCTGTCACTGACAAGTGACAACAAATGGTAACTATGGATAAAACTATGACTAACACTGTGTACAGCCATTGATATGACGCGGTTCACGTCATGTGTGTTTACTTCCGCTGCATGAGGAAATGTTAACGTAATTAACAGCACTTTATGCGTACTTGCCTGTGTTTTGCAGGTTAGCATATAGCTAGCGGTTCAGTGGAGCGGATGCCAACCCTTTATCATGGCGAAGTAAAAAGCCAAAGTAAAAAAATAATTGTGGTTCTTTTAAGATGGAATGGCTGTCGGAGCATGTGAAAATAGAAGAACAAGAAATGAAATTGGGTGAGAAAGGTGTCCTTTGCAAAACATGCAGCTAAATTAAAGTTGTAAGTGAGTTTTCTGATGGAAAAATATTGACTAAATGGAATCTAGACTACTTCAAGTGACACATTCACCAGAAAAGTCATTTGAAAGAGAAGTGAGGAGGACAGACGAGAAAAATAAGGTACAATTTAAGTCAGATTTGTGCATATTATAGTGACATTTAGTAAGATGTTTTATTCATTGATATTAATCATTAAAATGTATTATGAGTAGATCATTTATGGGTAGTAGACATGCGCATGCTTATTGCAGGTGTGATGCTGGTGTGTGACCATAGCGAGCACTTCTGATGTTGCTCACAGTGGTCCTCAGTGTACTCAGGGAGGTTTTCTGTATGCCCAGACAAATAAAAAAATAGAGGGAACATTCATTAAGAACTGTTTAAGATTTTAGGCTCTCTAATTTAAATAATTAAAATGTACTACTCTTTCTGTAACTGTACATGCAGCTTCTACAACACCCGGTTCTCAACCAATTAATACTAGAATTAGCAGTGGTAAGGCAATGGAATTACTCGAATTTACAAAGGGCAGCCAAGTGGCTAGATTAGTCTCTCCATTGAGTTGCAACTGAGGCAAAGGGATCATTAGGTGAGTAGTACCGTATTTTCACGCCTATGTGGCGCACCGACTGACCTGGCACCGCTCATTTGCGGGTGCAATTTCTGTATTTTGGACAAACACAAGGTACTTCAGCTAAATGGGCGTAGCATATGGTAGTGCTACCATGACACATAGCGTGTTTTAAAAAGGCAACATGAGCCAAACTGACTTTGATTGCTTTATTCACCAAATGTGTATTCGTGGCAATGTAAGTCAAAGCATTCAAACAAACATCTACAAATCCATCAGTCCTCATCTTTTGTATATAAAGTGTTCCCTCGATTATCGCGACCACACCTATTGCGAATTCCCTGCTTTGCACATTTTTACTGCTATTAAAAAAAATGGAAGACAGATGAAAACGGCGGCGAAAAATGGCGGAAGTCAGGGCACCTCCTCTTCTTTTGTGCTGGAATGATTGTTCCAACGAAAAAGCCAATACCACAGAGGAAGAAAACAACATATATATACATAACATTTCTATGGATACAAACATAATCCGAACCAAAGCCAAGACCTTGTAGGATAGCTTAGCTCCGGACGAAGAGCATGAATGCCAGCCTTAGCCAAGTACCAGTGCCGCAAGTGAGGCTCTTGGTTTTGTAGCAAGCAAGGATGGTTTGAAAACTTCATAATGAGGAATGATTCACACGTGGGTCGCTGCATGGAGAAGCCTGATCTGCAGACCAAGAGGCAGCAAAAAGGTACATGGAGGAAGTGTTTCCTAAAATAATTAGCCAGAAAGGTTATCTTCCAGAGCAAGTTTATAACATGGACGAGAATGGACCTTTCTGGAAACGGATGCCTTCCCGCACATTTTTATTCAAGGATGAACTTAGCAGAAAAGATCCAAGATGGGGGCGCGCACGGGTGCAGCGGCTCTTTGCTCTCCAGTTGGGTGTTTAGTTTTCTCAGTATTATCGTTATTTATGAATATCTGCGGGCAAACATTTTCTACAGCCGCCAGGATTTAATTACTCTCGGTAGATGCGATATATCATCACAACAGATTACCAACGAACCTACCCCCAAGGACATCTCGAGACCACCGGGATCTCTGTGGATAGTCAGCCCACTCAGAGTACGACGGAGGCGGCGAAGAAAAAGAAAGCAAAAGGGGGGGTGCCGGGCGGGCCTAGCTGCTAAGCTAAGGAAACAACCGCACAGAGCACAGCTTCCGAGTATCTTCATGACCAACACCAGATACATCACCCACAAAATGGACGATCTGGAACTTCAGCTTGCTACCAACAGCTTTGTCAGGAACTGCAACATTATTGTCATCACGGGAACGTGGCTACACCCACAAATCTCCGATGCCACGGTATCGTTAGCTAGCCGCACGCTAAACCGGCAGGACCGAAAGACAGAATCCGGAAAAAGCCGGGGGGGTGGGGGGGTTGTTGTACTCTGTGTGTACATACACAACGACTGGTGCTGCAACAGTAGGATCATTAACACCCACTGTCCCCCTGATTTAGAGCTCTTGGCAGTTAAGTGCAGGCCCTTCTATCTACCTAGGGAGCTAACGATCGTCTTTGTAATGGCTGTTTACATCCCACCGGATGCTAACGTTAGCACAGCACTTAGCCTCCTGCTAGGGACTGTAAACAAACAGCAGCTTGACCACCCCGATGGAGTCTTTATTGCCGCCGGTGACTTCAACAAAGCATGTTTAAAGACTGTTCTGCCTAAGTTTATCCAGTACGTGAAGTGTCATACCAAAGGAGATAAAACTCTAGACCATGTTTATTCTAACATGAAACATGGTTATAGAGCCACATCCCTCCCTCACCTTGCTGGATCCGAACATCTCTGACTGTCCCTCACCCTCATACACCCCACTGCGGAGGCTAACAAGGCCACGAATAAAAATAATAAAAACATGGCCGGAGGACGCCATTTCTCAGCTGCAGGACTGTTTTTCCCACACCATTTGGGAACTTTTTGAACACCACAACCTCTAGGACTACACGGACACTGTACTTTCCTACATCAAAAACTGTACGGACACTGTCACTGTTAATAAATGTATCCAGGTTTTTCCTAACCAAAAACCCTGGATGACCAGTGAGACACAGGCACTCATCAAATGCCGTAACACCGCCTTCAGGTCAGGGGACAAGGTACAATACAGCGCTGCCAGAGCAGAGCTGAAGAGAGGCATTAAAAAGGCCAAGGCAGCATATACAAGGAAAATTGAGGAGCACTTCACAGGAAATAACCCAAAGAAGATAGGGCAGGGAATACGACACATTACCAATAACAATGACAAAAATGTTTCTGTTAACGCAGATGCCTCACTAGCAGAGGAACTGAACCGTTTCTTTGCCCGCTTTGAGACTGACAAATCGGATTCAGTCTCAACACATCCACCACCCTGCAGCAGTACACTGAAGCTTCATGAACATGAAGTGAGACAGGTACTGCGGACTGTGAATACCAGGAAGGCTGCTGGCCCTGACGGAGCACCTGAGAAGGTGCTCAAAGCCTGTGCTGACCAGCTGACTGGGGTTTTCACAGAGATTTTCAATTGTTCCCTGCAACAATCCATCATCCAATCCCTGTCCCTAAAAAGCCAACCATTGACAGCCTGAATTATTAAAGGCATGTTGCACTTACGCCTGTGATCATGAAGTGCTTTGAAAAGTTGGTCGCCCGCCACATCAGGGATAGAATCACTCCCTCAGTTGACCCTCACCAGTTTGCTTATAGAGCAAACAGGTCCACTGAGGACGCCATCGCCGTAGCTCTACACATAGCACTGAGCCACCTGGAGCAGCATGGGAACTATATGAGGATGCTTTTCATTGACTATAACTCAGCCTTCAACACTATAATACCGGACATTCTGGTTGACAAACTCTCCCACCTTGGACTACCCTCTTCCATCTGCTGCTGGATTAAAAACGTCTTAACCAACCGTCCACAAACTGTTAGACTTGGTCCCCACCCCTCTTCCTCCATTACACTGAGCATTGACTCCCCTCAAGGCTGGGTACCCGGACATTTCGCAGACGGACAATTCGTCGCCGGATTTGTCGCCAGACAGTTCGTCGACGGACAATTCGTCGCCAGATTCGTCGCCGGACATTTCGTCGACGGACAATTCGTCGCCGGATTCGTCGACGGACATTTTGTCGACGGACGATTCGTCGCCGGATTCGCTCGCTCTCAAAACTATAATCATGAGAGAGAGAGTTTACTCTTGAAAGCGATCAAACAGGTAATCTCTCGCTTTCAAAATTATAATCATGAGAGAGTTTGTCATTGCATTAACAATGCCAGAGCATTAATATCTAAATATCTAATATCAAAATTATCAATAAATTGCGTATTATTGGCATGTGTGTACTGTTCTCGTGTGTGCATAGACAAACTTGCCTCGCCCGTGCCCATCTCACATTTTATACTAGTTTACAAGAAATTACATTTAATATACTAATAGTCTCGATGTGTCTGTTCGGCGAGCTGTCTGGCGTCGTCGCGGGCTAAAAGTATACTAAGACTTTTATGTGTTTAATAAAATAATAAATTAAACACTTTTAGCATGTCACATATACTTACACACACAGTTTACAATAAATTACAATTAATATACTAATACTCTCGATGTGTCTGTTCGGCGAGCTCTCTGGCGTCGTCGCGGGCTTAAAGTATACTAAGACTTTTATTTGTTTAATAAAATAAGAAATTAAAGACTTTAGCATGTCACATATATACACACACACGCAGTTTACAAGAAATTACAATTAATATACTAATAGTCTCGATGTGTCTGTTCGGCGAGCTGTCTGTCTGGCGTCGTCGCGGGCTAAAAGTATACTAAGACTTTTATTTGTTTGATAAAAATGACCATATAAAGTATTTCAACACCTTGCTGTATTGCAAGTTCTCTCATTTAGAAATTGAGAGAATGAAGGTTCGTCTGCACCTCACAGTCAACATGAAACGGACGTCTACTGCTGCCATTGACGGCCCAGTAACGACTCCATTTCCTGAGGTTACTCAGGAGGAACAACTTGGACACTAAGCTTCTGGTAACCTTCTATAGAGCCACTGTGGAGAGCATCCTGGCATACTGCATTACAGTGTGGTATGCTACAAGCACGGCAACAGACAGAAAGGCCATGCAGAGAGTGATCAACACCGCCCAGAAGATCATCGGCTGCGCTCTGCCCTCATTGGATGACATTTCCAGCCCTCGCTACCTCAGCAGAGCCGGGAACATTGTCAGGGACCCATACCACCCTGGTCCCAACCTGTTCCAGCTGCTGTCCTCTATCAGACGCTACAGGTCTCACAAAGAACGGACAAATAGACTTAAGGACAGTTTTTTTCCCACAGCCATCAGGACACTGAACTTGCGTTAGCACGACACACAATCCCTTCTGTGCAATAAATTCGGGGTGTGCTATAACAATGTGGAATATCTTAGATTGTGCAATATTTTAGAATTTACCTTGCCAGGTTGTGACTTTTTATATTTTTATATTACTTTTTTTTACTGGGAAAACGCACTTTGTGGAGTAGTGTTCGAATTATTATGGAATATTCTATATGTGTTGTAAGTATTTTTTTAAATAAGTAGTAAGGCTATAAATCAAGTCATGGGAAGATGGACTTTTTCCTCCACATTCGACTCCTCAAGGACAAAGAAAAAAGAGGACACGGCGTTACGAACACTTCTCCCGGCAGGACCAAATGAGACTGTTATGACGAGACTCCACCAGCAGATTTGAAAATACGGCTTTGCTTACATTATAATACTACTTTGTTTACCTTATAATGCATTCCTCACACTGTTGTTTTTCTAACCGGCGAGGGTGTTATGGTACTGATTACATAAACATGTTTTTCGAATGTCGCGATTAAATACAATGATTCAGTTACTGCAATTCAGAATGCACTGTGGACTGAGACGACGTCACAAGGCATCTCCTTCGAAGTTGTAAGCAGCTATGTTGAAAGATGTATTTCCTTTTTTAATTAAATATTACTAATAATGATTTAAAAGGTTTGAATCATTATTCCAACAAGTAGCACCACCAATTTCGTTATTCGCAGCTGTGTATGATGACAATAAAGACTAATTATTTTATTTGATTGAAGTGCCTGGTTGCAAAGTTCACAAGGATCACCTAACACTCATCATGTGTGGAAATGCCGCTGGCTTCATGGTAAAGCCAGACTTAATTTACAAATGTAAATTGTCCTCACGCTTTGAAAAACAAGAAAAAAATCATTGGTGCCTGTGTACTGGATGAGCAAGAGGAAATCTTGGATGATGTTAGGGTTATTAGTCTTACATTATAATATATTTGCTTGCAATGAAAAAAGTGCTTCGCTTACTACATCTAAAATGCCTGCTTGCAACGAAGTAAATCATTTGCTCATTAATTAGACTAAACAAAAGGGAAGCTGAATCCACTAGGACTGCTGGAATGTGGAGAAGATCCTTCGGCTGCACATGACCTTCATTTGTTTTGACTATTGACGTCTCACTTCTGTTTCCCACCCCTGCCTTGAGAGTTGAGACGTCCATTGTAACTAGGGTCCTTGAAGTTAATAAATAAGGAAAAGAAACGTGTGACGCCAGAACAAACCGGAGACTAGCCCTGAATGGTTCGATTTCTCCTTGCAAGAAAAATCCAGAAGATTGTCTTTTCTCTTAATTTGTGCATGCATTTGGGAATGCTTATTGGTATATCAGATGCCAAAAGCTCTCAATAAGGAGTGTTGGGTTAGAGATTGTTCTCTTTTACAATCATCAACCTGCTTTTTTTTGTTTTGATTACAAACATTAACCAGAATTTTTTTTTATTATTTCAAGTGGATGATTATTTTGACTGTGAGGACAAGCATTTAAAGTAGATTATATTTAGATATTAATACATTACAGTCTTCTGATATGTTTATAGTTGTAATATGTAATTAATATACACTTTTTGACGAAGAATGGCTCAGAAGACCTCTTATGACGAGAAAGATCTATGGACTATGATTTCCCTCGCCTGGACACGGGTCACCGGGGCCCCGCTCTGGAGCTAGGATGGGAACCCATGAGAGCGGTCGGGTGCGTCGAAAGCTAGGCGGCAGCCAAAGGAAGGATTCTTGGCGGTCCGATCCCCAGCTCCAGAAACTGGCTCTTGGGATGTAGAATGTCACCTGTCTGGTTGGGAAAGAGCCTGTGCTAGTGTGTGAGGTCGAGAAATTCCAGCTTGATGTAGTAGGGCTCACCTCTACGCACAGCGCACAGCTTGGATTCTGGTACCACTCCTCTCGAGGGGGATTGGACACTTCCACTCTGGAGTGGCTCACGGTGAGAGGCGCCGAGCAGGTGTGGGCATACTTAATGCCCCCGGATCGGTCCCTGTATGTTTGGGTTAACCCGGTGGACGAGAGCGTAGCATCCCTCCGTCTTCGGGTGGGCGGACAGGACCTAACTGTTGATTGTGCGTATGCACCAAACAGCAGTTCAGAGTACCCACCCTTTTTGGAGTCCTTGGAGGACCCGTTTCCAGTGGGAGTTGGACTCCGCCAGGGCTGCCCTATGTCACCGATTCTGTTCATAACATTTATGGAAAGAATATCTAGGCGCAGCCGTGGCGTTGAATGGGTCCGGATTGGTGGCCTCAGTATTGCATCCTTGCTTTTTGCAGATGATGTGGTTCTGTTGGCTTCATCAGGCCGTGATCTCCAACCCTCACTGGAACGATTCGCAACCGATTGTGAAGCGGTCGGGATGAGAATCATCAGCTCCAAATCTGAGACCATGGTTGTCAGTCGGAAAAAGGTGGCATGCTCTCTCCGGGTAGAGGATCAGGTCCTCCCCCAGGTAGAGGAGTTTAAGTATATTGGGGTCTTGTTCACGAGTGAGGGAAGAATGGAGCGGGAGATCGACAGGTGAATCGGTGCGGCGTCTGCAGTGATGCGGACTCTACACTGGTCCGTCGTGGTGAAGAAGGAGCTGAGCCAAAAGGTGAGAATCTTTATTTACCAGTCAATCTACGTTCCCACCCTCATCTATGGTCAAAAGCTGTGGGTCGTGACCAAAAGAACGAGCTCCCAGATACAAGCGGCTGAAATGAGTTTCCTCCGCAGGATGTCTGGACTCTCCTCTAGAGATAAGGGGAGACGTTCGGTCAGCTGGGAGGGGCTCGGAGTAGAGCCGCTGCTGCTCCGGATCGAGAGGAGCCAGATGAGTTGGCTCGGGCATCTGATCAGGATGCCCCCTGAACGCCTCCCTCAGGAGGTGTTCCGGGCACATCCCACCGGGAGGCCACGGGGCCGACCTCGGACATGCTGGGGAGACTATCCCGGCTAAGATGGGAACACCTTGGCGTCCATCCGGAAGAGCTGGATGAAGTGGCTGGGAAGAGGGAAGTCTGAGCTTCACTGATGAAGCTGCTGCCCCCACGACCCGACTTAGGATAAAGCGGAAGAAGATGATATGACATGAGCTGAGATGAGACACTCTTTGATCATTATACTTGTGTACTTGTATTTCTGTATAGGCGCCAAAGCATGTAAAGCATGTATTGCGGTAGTAATAATGGCGGTGATCCTACTTAGTGGTTTTTCGTTTATCGCGGCCACGTCTGTTCTACATTAACCGCACTATTCGAGGGATTACTGTACATATATACACATACATAAATACTTAACTCATCTCATTTTCTGAAACGCTTTATCCTCATTATGGTGGCGTGGAGGTGCTGGACCCTATCCCAGCTAACTTTGGGCCAGAGGCAGGGGACACCCTGTGTCGGTGGCCAGCCAATTACAAGGCACAAGGAGACGGACAACCATGTACACTCACACCCATACCTAGGGGCAATTTATAGTGTCCAATCAGCCTACCATGCATGTTTTTGGAATGTGTGAGAAAACCAGAGTGCTCAGAGGAAACCCACGCAGGCCCGGGGAGAAGATGCAAACTCCACACAGGTGGACGTGTCCTTGATTTGAACCCAGGACCCCAGAGGTGTGAGGCCGACGCGCTAACCACTCGCACCATCGGGCTGCCCTGCGTACCATATGTTGTGAATTAATGTTTTGTCATGGTGACATGTGTTCAGCATTTGCCAATTACCAGTAACGGTGCAATCTTCGGTGTGAGCTGAGAAAAAAAAAAATCATACCAATTTTTTGTCACAAATTATGGGTGCGCGTTACACACGGGTGCACATTATACTTGAATAAATATGGTATGCAATTTTAATATATATTGAGATGTTTTAGTCAGTGAACACCTTCAATTAAAGTGGTACCTCGTCATACGACCGCTTGTCATACAAAATTCTCGTCTTACGGCGGAAATTTCGATCGAATAATTCGCCCGTCATGCGATGAAAATTTTGTGATGCGACCAAGCCAGGTCTTTTTTGCATATCTTTCGTGTATAACAATATTTACGAGCACGGAACGATTCATTCAGACGAGTTTCTCCTAAGACCAGGAAACGGACAACACGCATGCGCGGGCAAAAAGAGGGCTTTCTGGGTAATGAAGTATACTCGTGCACACCACCCATAGGCAATGGCAACCTTTCTCAGAATAAAACTTCATTACCCACAATCAATATGTGGGTAAGCTCAACTATTGTATTTCCTGTTATTCTTTCTAAGGAAAGAAGCTCCCGTGATCGTTCTTTAAAGAATATTTCTCGTTGGCAAGTGGTCGTGCGTTATCCTATTGTGAGGACATTTGTGTGCATCATTTTGGGAATATTTTGAAGGCAATACAACAGCAAACAGTCCATCGATAGCGAACGTGAGGGTGGAGGCGTGGCAAACCGCCAAACCGGAAAACGAAGGTACAAAAGATTACAACAAAATTAGAATTCAGTTTTGTGTAAAGTTACATTAAACGTATGTTTGAGTGTCTGTATATATTAATCCAAGTTAATTTAAATTTGTTTGTTCCGTTTACGAGTGCGTTGTCGTGGAAAACAAATGAACCCCCCCCCACACGTCTCTGTCTCCCGTCAGCAAAATCTGCCCAATTTTAGTTAGATTAAACACATTTTATTACTATTAAACCACTAGTTATGTGTTACTTTGTTAATAGATGGCGAATTAGAAGAAATAAAACATTTTTTCCAATCCAATATCCTGTTTTTGGTGTTTTTTCAGAGGGCTGGAACAAATTAATTTGTTTTCCATTCATTTCAATGGAAAACGTCCGCTCGAGTTACGAGAATCTCGTCATACAAGCTCAGTTTCGGAACGGATTAAGCTCGTATCTCGAGGTACCACTGTAGTTATTTTTAACATTGAATTCTTGTTTATATTTTGTTTGGCCGAATGTCTTTTCTTTTTTTCCTCATTTACTTGTGATTACTCATCTCAATGTCTCGTTGAAACATCACCTCCTTTCTTCACTACCAGAGTCCACATGTCCCTCCAGCTGAGATTAGGAGAGAATTGGCTGCCAAGACTTTTTAGCAAATGTTTGGCAGAATCCTTTAGATGGAATGTCCCCTCATCCTGTATGAAAAAAAAAACATTTAAAACAAGCCCTGAGTAAGAATGGAGTTTTTTTAGCAACGATAATAATCACGTGAAAATCACAAATGTATTCTTGAGAAACATGGATATATTTGTGAATCCCAAATGTGCTTGTGTGAGAAAACCTTGCCACAACTGCATGGTGTTTTTCTCAAAAATAAATGCACACGGCTGCTGCTCAACAAACAACTCGAATATTTACATTTTATTCATGATAAGTGTTAGGGTTGCTTGGTTTTATGCTTTCCCCCCCTGGTGTCCTGTCTGAGTGATTGCCCATTGTGTTTAAGTGTGGTTTCTCCGCCCCTGGTGTATTCCCTGCTTGCACCCTCGTGTCTTTCCCAGGTGTTCCTAATTGTCTCGTCAACCCATGTCAGTCTATTTAAACCCCACTGATTGTTATGTCATTCGTCGGATCGTCTGGTTTTGTTTGTCCAAGCAATGTTTGCTTGTTACCTCGATCATGTTCCATGCGCCTCGTTCCTCGCTTTCCCGTGTCTCCCCTTGTCAGGTTTGGTTATGTGATTTTATTTCTAAGTTTTTGTTATTTTCTAAGATCCTGTTTAAGTTATTAAAGTTTTGGTTTGAGCACCACCTCCCTCATTCTCGCCTGCTTCCCTGCGATTGGGTCCTATTCCCCGCTTCTTCCCCTCGACGTATTGCCGTACGACGTTACAATAAGTGCACGAAACAATGTTAAAAACATGGATTTAGTGAATATATTTGCGTATCTCGAAAAAATATTTGACATGAAAATGACTGTGAGAAACGTGGATGCATTAGTGAGAATATTCTTGAGACAAATCTCTCCCTCTAGGAGAAGAGCCCGTGAAGTGAGGCAGACAGCGTATGCCAGGGTGGAAAGGCCCCAGCCCGAACCGAAAACATCTAAGCAGACAACAGCGGCGTCCCTGTCAGGTTAGAAGCCAGAAGAGTATGAGCGCAACAATCCGACCTAAAGCCACATTTTCGGGGAACATTCGCATTGGTAATTTTCTTGGGAGACATGATGAAAAAAACTGAAGCAGTAGCTTTATCCACAGTTGGAAAAACTCAACAAAAAAACCCCATCAGAACTCCGTGATGACAGACGGCGGTCAAAAATACATAAGAGAGAATCTTATACAATGAGAGCCCAGTAGAGTGTAGCGAGGTTCTAAAGTGAGAATCATTGCACCACGACAATATTTGGGAAATAAAATAACTGATAAGGAAATGCATTTACTTTTTAGGGGATTTCATAACTTGGATCTTTTTCGTATCTCGAGGCACTCATTTGCATATAAAAAGCTTTTGTAACCTGAAGATTTTGTACCTAGAGGCATTCGTAAGACTGTATTTGCAGCACATTGGGTTTGTAAAGGACACTTGATTGAATTACCTACCTTAATGGTAAAGATGAGAACTCGACCTCGAGTTACCATGTTAAGGAAGAGTATCATAGCTTCATCTTCATGGGGTGAGTAGGTATCAAAAATTCTCTTGGCCATCACATGACCCTATGAAGCATAAAATGGAAAACCTTTACCTCCACTGCAATGATTTTGAACTATAAGATCATGATATTATTTTGCAAATCCTAGTGGTAACTTCAGGAAAATCGATACTTTGCACACAAAATCGTTGCTACCCCTAATAAGAGAAAAAAAAACCACACTGGACAGAGGAAAAACCATAGTGATATAAAAATTATATTTTTTTTATAGAAAATTAAACCTTAGAAACGTGCCATTTAAAAAATGATGGAATTTTCACTTGTTTATAATTCCGTCCTTCAGACAGCTTTTTCGCCCAACTTGATGATCTACGCCTTGGAAAATGTCTCTTCTCTCTGTGTTTCACACGCCTCTCTACGAACTCAAGTTTAAAAACCACTTTTAGAACACACTTTCGTAAGCAGAGATGGCACTGTACAGATATATAAGTGATGCCGCATAATATAAAGCGGATTGATATTTAATAACCAGTATAAACATTTAAAAGTACATCACAGTGGGGTGTTCTATAAGAAGGTTGAGTCTGTTTATTTGAGCACAGCGTCCCCATTTATGAAAGAGAGCCATGGAGCATTGTGCCTACCAAAGGTCACAAGGGCAACATGGTATGAGTTACAAGGAGTCAACGAGTGGAGGAGATCACCGGCTGACTGAAGACTTAACGCTTCCCATGTCTGGGAAGGGCCAGAAATGAACTGTTGACCAATCGGAGGAAGAAGACTATCTCTCTTTGTCTATCATGTGTATAAAAGACTGTATAATTTAAATAGCACAGTCAATTTACACATCTCTGCTAAGAAAAGGATGTCAGTAGGAACCTAGCGTGCTGTATTTGACTCCCATGCCTTGGGGAATAAATTGTTTAGATTTGAACGCATTGTTATTGGAGTAACAAGGGACCCACCAGTTAGTGCAGGGGTCTCAACCCGGTCCTCAAAGGGCTGCAGCGGGTGCAGGTTTTTATTCCAACCCAACAGGCGGACACCTTTTGCAAGTGTAATCAGTTGATTGCAGCCAGGGGCTACTTATTTTAGAAGACCCTGATTGGTTAAAATGTCGACACTGGATCGGTTGAAACAAAAACCAGGACCCACTGCGGCCCTTTGCGGAATCGGTTTGAGACACCTGAGTTAGGGTAACAAAATTCCTTCCAATCTCGTCATAGGCAAGCATGGCTGAACGTTGTGACGTTTCGGTGAAACATTGGGGATGCCCCGACATACGAGCAATTTGAGATAAAAACGAGTAACATTTAGCGCAAATATTTACCTTGAGGTATGAGACAAATTTTGAGATACGGGCATACAGCCTACGCGAGAGGCTGCTTATGAGAACATCATCTCGCTGCAACTCCCTCGTGTAAATGTCTACGAGCACTGGGCGGAGCGTTGCATTTTTTCAGTTCTTTGAACATTTTGCATAACCACTGAGTGAGGGATCTGTTTCTCCTTTCTCTTCTACCACCAGATTTTTTTCCCATATTGGTAAGTGGAAGGGTCCGCCGTTCACTGCCTCAAATGGTGTGCATCCCTGTGCTGTTGGAATGATTCTCATGTGTGTTTCTACCACCCTCAGGCATTCTGGCCATGGTTTTCCTGTGTCTTCCATGGTTTTTCTGAGTCTAAATGTTACTGTTCCATTGGTTCTTTCAATGAGTCCAGCACATTGGGGGTGGTAGGCGCAATGATATTTCAGGTTGATTCCAAGATGTTGTCCCATAGTTTGGATAACGTGGTTCACGAAGTGAGCACCATTATCACTCCAAATGACTAGTGATATTCTATGGCTTGGGATGTTCCTTTTGCATATGGCTTTTACGACTGCCATGGTGTCAGCTTTCTTGGATGGGCATATCTCAACCCGTTTGGTGTACTTGTATGTGCCACTTTGGTTCAGTTCGATGAAATCCATGTTCAGAACCTCGAAGGGATATGTCCCTGTTTACCTTGTTCCTTGCTTGGGTCATTTATTGCCCTGAAAGTTATGTCTACAGCAGGTGAGACAGTTTCTGCAAAAAAATTAAAGTAGGTTTGTAGACCTCTGGAACCATACTATCCCTCCTGTTGAGCCATGGCTCCTGCCATGGCTCAATTTGGCAATCACTTCAAACAATGATCGTGGAACGCATGGCTTGTTTTCTACTGCATAGAGGCCATTCTTGTGTTGGGTGGCTCCTGTTTCCCATTGTAGTTTCTCTTTTTCTGGTCATTTATTTTGCATGTCTCTTAGGAATTCGGCAGGGATTGGGCTCTTTCTACCGTGGAGATTGCCGTCTAGATGTTTGCAGAGTGTGAGGCTTCTTTGGCTGCTTTGTCTGCTCGCTTGTTCCCCAATGAGACAGGGTCTTGTCCCGTCGTGTGTGATTTACATTTGCAGATAGCCAGCTTCATTGGTAGCTGTACCGCTTTGAGGAGTTCTGTGAGAAGCTCTGCGTGTTTGACTGGGGATCCATTGGACGTTTTCATTCCTCATTTATTTTAACCCTTTTTAAGAAGGTTTGGTCTCAATTAAAACTCTTTGTGCAAAAGGTGGATCCTCATCCCCCACTTGGCTATGTTCATGTCTGCTGGTTGGTCAGCATCACTTGTTATGGACGGTCCCACTTTGGGTCGTGCTAGTGCTTCTTCTTTATACTGTAGGTCTAGCATCCAGGCTCCTTCTGCCAACCCAAATTCAATGCGTTTCCTTAAAGATTTTTTATTTTTTTTTCTTCTCTTTTCTTTTTCAGTGCCCCCAAATTCCCCATTTCGCAGAGATTATTTGTTCCTCCACGTCAAGTTTCACATTTGGAGTACTGATGCTGCATTTTCATCAAAAATTTCATTTGACGGAATATTTTTTACATAATTTGTCGCCGCATCCCTGAAAAAGGGCTTATTAGCGATTTCAGAAATTTATTTCAAATTTCCAAATCCTTTGCCGCCATCCCTGAAAAAGGGCTTATTGGCGAGTTCAGAAATCGATTCCAAATTTCTAAATCCTGTTCCACCTTGATATCTAACCGATTGATTATATCTCAGTGGCCAGCCAATCAAAAACACAAAAAGACAGACAAACATTCACGCTCATACTCATAATCAGACAACTTTAACAGATTCAGTCCTCTAGCGGCTGTAGACAAACAGCAGCTTGACCACCCCAATGGAGTGGTGACTTCAACAAAGCATGTTTAAAGACTGTTCTGCCTAAGTTTATCCAGTACCTGAAGTGTCACACCAGAGGAGATACAACTCTAGACCATATTTATTCTAATATCAAACATGCTTATAGAGACACATTCCTCCCTCACCTGTCTGGATCAGACCATATCTGCCTGTCCCTCACCCCCGCATAAACTCCACTCCGGAGGCTAACAAGGCCACAAATAAAGATAATAAAAACATGGCTGGAGGATGCCCTTTCTCAGATGCAGGACTGTTTTTCAAGCACCATCTGGGAACTTTTTGAACACCACAACCTCCAGCACGACACGGACACTGTACTTTCCTACATCAAAAACTGCATGGACAACGTCACTGTTAATAAACGGATACAGGTTTTTCCTAACCAAAAACCCTGGATGACCAGTGAGACACAGGTACTCATCAAATGCCGTAACACCGCCTTCAGGTCAGGGGACAAGGTACAATACAGCGCTGCCAGAGCAGAGCTGAAGAGAGGCATTAAAAAGGCCAAGGCAGCATATACAAGGAAAATTGAGGAGCACTTCACAGGAAATAACCCAAAGAAGATGTGGCAGGGAATACGACATATTACCAATTACAATGACAATAATGTGTCTGTTAACGCTGATGCCTCACTAGCAGAGGAACTGAACCGTTTTTTGCCCGCTTTGAGACTGACAAATCGGATTCAGTCTCAACACATTCACCACCCTGCAGCAGTACACTGAAGCTTCAGGAACATGAAGTGAGACAGGTACTGCGGACTGTGAACACCAGGAAGGCTGCTGGCCCCGACGGAGTACCTGGGAAGGTGCTCAAAGTCTGTGCTGACCAGCTGGCTGGTGTTTTCACAAACATTTTCAATTGTTCCCTGCAACAATCCATCATCCCATCTCTGTCCCTAAAAAGCCAACCATTGACATCCTGAATGACTATAGGCCTGTTGCACTCACGCCTGTGATCATGAAGTGCTTTGAAAAGTTGGTCGCCCGCCATATCAGGGATACAATCCCTCCCTCAGTTGACCCTCGGCAGTTTGTTTGTAGAGCAAACAGATCCACTGAGGACGCCATCGCCGTAGCTCTACACACAGCACTGAGCCACCTGGAGCACCATGGGAATTACGTGAGGATGCTTTACATTCACTATAGCTCAGTCTTCAAAACTATAATACCGGACATTCTATCTGACAAACTCTCCCACCTTGGACTATCCTCTTCCATCTGCTGGTGGATAAAGAACTTCTTAACCAACCGACCACAAACTGTTAGACTTGGTCCCCACCTCTATTCCTCCATTACAGAGCACTGGCTCCCCTCAAGGCTGTGTCCTGAGTCCTCTTCTGTACTCCCTGTACACATACGACTGTACACCGACCCACCAGTCTAACTCCATCATCAAATTTGACGATGACACCACTGTGGTCGGACTCATCTCAGGAGGGGATGAGTCGGCCTACAGAGATGAGGTCAATTAACTGTCTTCGTGGTGCTCGGTGAACAATCTCACACTGAACACCACGAAAACTTAAGAAATAATCCTGGACTTTCGCAAACACAGCACAGATCTGGCCCCACTCCTCATAAATGGAGTATGTGTAGACAGGGTCCAGTCCTTTAAATTCCTGGGGTTCCACGTCACGGATAAGCTCTCCTGGTCTACAAACACCACGGCAGTGGTGAAGAAGGCCCAGAAAAGACTCAATTTCCTGAGGTTACTCAGGAGGAACAACTTGGACACTAAGCTTCTGGTAACCTTCTATAGAGCCACTGTGAAGAGCATCCTATCATACTGCATTACAGTGTGGTACGCTGGAAGCATGGCAGCAGACAAAAGTCAGTGCAGAGAGTGATTAACACTGCCCAGAAGATCGTCGGCTGCTCTCTGCCCTCACTGGAAGACATTGCCAGCCCTCGTTACCTCAGCAGAGCCGGGAACATTGTCGGGGACCCATACCACCCTGGTCACAACCTGTTCCAGCTGCTGCCCTCTGGCAGATGCTACAGGTCTCACAAAGTACGGACAAATAGGCTTAAGGACAGTTTTTTTCCACAGCCATCAGGGCTCTGAACTTGCGGAAGCACGACACACAATCTTCTCCTTCTGTGTAATAACTTCGGGGTCAGGTAACATGAAGGACGTTGGGCGGTGATCTGCCTCCTGCTGGCTGACTGAAGGTAAGTGAGGAGACAGTGAGAGGTAAGTGATCCCTTTTTTTGCTGGCATCTGCAAGGCAAACTTTTTCTGCAGTCGCCGGGATTTGGTTGCGCTCGGGGGGAGATGCGATGTATCCATCACAGCAGAGTGCAACGAGTCTGAAATTATTACTTATTAGGGCCTTTTGCCGGGAAAGCGCACTTTGTGGAGAAGCACCACCAATTTCGTCATACGCAGCTGGGTATGACAATTAGGCTTTTTGTCAAGTCAATGATGATGACAAAGCATATGTCTGATTATTATTATTATTCCCAAAAGGCATCTCCATACTCAACTCGAGTGCTGTACCTCGGAGGACCTAGTCAAGATGTATCTTGTACAGCCATACTTCTACTAACGAATGCCTCTAGGTAAGAAATTTTTTAGGTTACGAAAGCTTTTACAGTCGTACATCTACTTACAAAATTAATTGGTTCCAGAACTTTTTTCGTAACTTGGAAATTTCGTAAGTAGAGGTATACTGTATATGTAACTTCTCTAATTCGTTCCACGGTCCTCACACAACTACCAACTAAACCCTTTAAAATTGATCAAAGTGTCCCCCTTTTGTATGAAAGGTGTGAGGAAACACAAAAATGAGAGAAAATTATAAGCAAATTATCCTAAAATAAATAAAGCATGTGAAAATGTGCCCTGCACCGCTGAAATAGTTCCCTCCACGGCCGTTATAATGGGAGATGTAATACCCACGTTTGTCCGCCAGATGGCGTCAAGAGTCCGTTCTACCATGGCCGAAAGCCGTCCACTTTGTAATACATTTTAGACTTTTACGTGTGCCCTGCGTGTGTGTCAAAATATGTGCCGCTTTGCATTTGTACGGTTATACGGCAATTTGTACGGCGATGAAATGAGTCCAGTAGAGGGTAGCAATGTTCTAAACTTTAGTCACTATTGTAACTAATTATTTATGTGACCAATTATTCATGTTGACTACTAGTTATTTATCGTTGACGACTTATTTATTTATTGATTATTTAATTCTTATTTATTGATTATTTATCTGTTTGTTTATTTGTTGTTATTTGTGCACTTCGTGGTGAAGCTTCAGATCACATTATATAATATAATGAGAATAAAAGCAATCAATTTAATTCAATGAGCACAAGCAATATACAAAAATATGCTTGGTTGTTTAAGGATTTGCTTACCGTAGCTTGGTTCAGGACAATAACATGGATCCCTCTACCTTGTTCTCTCATATCATCCTCCAACACCTGTAGGATAAAAAGATAATTTTCAAAATATTGTGGAGGGCCGGACCAAAACACGTCAAAACATCCCGTGCATTGACGGCGTTGCTGCCAGCTCCTCCGTAATCTTGGAAGTCCGTTATCCCTCGGAAAAACACGAGTAACTCCGCTGTGTCTCTGAGATCGCAGCTCTTGTCCAAAGCCAAGGAGAAAAAGTCAAAACTTTATGTTACAGCTGAAGCTCCAGGTTCCTCGCAATGTCCTACAATCCTTCTTGTCACGGTTCGCCTGGGCTGCAGGACTTGCTCAAATGCTTCTTTTTTTCAAGGCATATTAGTGCTGCAGAGTCCACTAAGCACTCTTTGACAATCTCCTCTATGACGAATGGCTTACTGTTTTTAGCAATTTTGTGAGCTATCACAAAGCTTGTCTTGGTTGCTGCAGCCCTGGATCCATGACACTTGGTAAAAATTCCTTGCCGCTTCCCATCGGATTCCCAAGCCCTTTCTTTTTTGTATTTCTCCGGATGTTAACTCTGGTAATGCCGATTCAAATTGTATTCCTTAAACACAGCGATCTGCTCTCCGAAAACTAAACAGACAACTTTATCACTGAATTCAGTAAATAAATACTTTGTCCATATTATGTTAAAATCTTGCATTCAGAATCCATCCTTCTTTTTTTAGCATCACCCGGCATTTTGGAAGGCCTAAGTTTCCGTATTAAGTCATTATGCACGTGAAGATAACAATGACTTCGAAATGAAAGCAATGCCAGTTTAGTCTATGCGCGAGGTAAAATTTGAAATTACGTTTAGTTTGTAATTTCCAATCAACCTTACGCTGGCCGGTCTCAACCCGCCAAATGGCCATATATAGCCCGGGGGCCATACAATGCCCAGGTCTGACGGAGAGTGTGGCTGGAACTAAGTCGAGCAAGCCTCTTCTTATTTTTGTCTAGTATTATCAAAACTATTATTCTTACCAAGCAAATAACATCATAACAAATAAAATCCCTTCAATTTCTGTACCGCAAAGGTTGCAGAGGTGGGGTGGCGGGGATGCAGTTTATACCCTGAATTGGTTACCAGCCAATTGTGGGGCACACTGAGACAAAACACACATTCACGCGCACACCTAGGGACAATTTAGAGTGTTCAACCAGTTTACCATGTATGTTTTTAAAATGTTGGAGAAAACTAGGAGTACATAGAGAAAACCCATGCAGGCATGGGGAAAACATGCAAACTCCAAACAGGAAGGTCGAACCCTCAAAACCCCCAGTTCTGAGATCGGTCTCAGAACTGTAAGGCGGACAAGCTTACCACTTGTCCACTGTTTCCTAAAATATTACCTAAAGAGAGGGGTGAGACCTGATTTAAAAAAAATGTATCTAATTAATCAGCAAGTTTGTAATTAAATAGACTTGACTTTTCAGCTTATTGCCTAAGGGGTGACCGCAGTGAAACAGCTAATCTGCATGACAGATTTGGCAATAGTTTTACACTGGATCCCGTTAATGACACAACCCACACAAACGGACATCGAACTGGACCACGATAACAGTGAGGCACTCAGACCACTGAAGCTTTTCTCCCACATCCCAAAAATCTCCATCGTCGGCTGATTGAACATTCCAAATTTTCCACGTGATTGTTAGTGTGAGAGGTTTTTTGTCTAATGCCTGACTCAGACTACATGATTTCAGTCCGATTTTAGCCCTTCAGAGACGTCATGGAGATTCATTCAATGCCATCTCTGATGTATGTAGTGGGGCCAATCTGGGGCTTCGAGCACTTTACAACCACATCAAAGATACCTAGTCTTTTGTGTTAGAATTTCTGCTATTTCCTGTGACACATCCAAAGTGTTCCTTCTACCTGTTGATGAATAACTTTGGGCCCTGCGTGTTGTGAATCTTGCATGTGCTCACCGCTCATTATTTCTAGTGTGTTTTGAGAGTACAATATTGTGATTCTACCTCCTATTAGAAACTTTAGGAATCTTTTTCAGAATAATCTTCGCCTTCCAACTATCTTGCAACTCTGCGCCATGTCCAATTTCGTACTTCAACTCGTCGCATGATAAAGTAAACGAGTCTGCAGCACTAATTTCCACTAACTCATTTGCTCATTTTGATACGTCATCGGTTTAAACTGAGGAGGTAACCTGTGACATTTTTTTACACAATTTCAATACTTGTGAATCTCTGTGATCCTTTATCATTGATAATAAAATACCTTTTGACAATATTTGATCATTTAATTAGTGTAAAAAATGGTAACACCGGAACTTTAAGTTTCAGCGAGGAAATATATAAGCCAATATATTGCTATCCAAAAAAAAATCAAGAAAATAAGTCTATTTTACTATGCTATTGTCTTCTATGATTTGGGGATACATCGACATACGAGTGCCCCGACATACGAAAAATTTAAAATACGAGTAAAATTTCGAGCAAATATTTACCTTGAGATACGAGACAAATTTTGAGATACAAGCATTCAAGACAGCTGCGAGAGGCTGCTTATAATTTCAGCGCACTTTCTCGCCGCATCTCCCTTGTGCAAAGCACTGGGCGGACCACTGAACTTTCTCCATGTTTTTTTTGGCGTTAGTCAATGCAGAATTAAGGGAAACACAATGGATCCAAAGCAAGCCGGTAATGAAGGCTTTTTTAAGTGATTGTGTGTTCGTGTATATAGGAATCTAAGTTCATTTAAGTTAAATTTAAAGTTTGTGTTACGTTACGAGCGCGTCTGTCAAGTCTCTCTCTCCCTCTCCCTCTCCCTCTCCCCCTATCAGCGAACTCCCTGTTGTATTGAATAATCCCTCAATTTATTATTAAACATCATAACCACTAGTTATTTGTTACTCTGTTAGTCGATGGTTAATTACAACCAATAAAAATGTTTTTCCATTGTAATATCCTGTTTTCGGTGTGTTTTTTCAGAGGGTGTGTTAGGGTTATTAGTCTTACATTATTATATTTTTTCTCGCAATGAAGAACGCTTTGCTTTACTTAGCTTATTAACATTAGAAAACTTATTCTAGTACATCTGCTTGCAACGATGTAAATGCTTTGCTCCTTAGTTATACCAAACAACAGGAAGGTCGAATCCTCTTGGACTGCTGGAATGTGGAAAAGAACCTTCGGCTCTACATGACCTTCATTTGTTTTGAGAGCTAAGACGTCTATTGAAACTAGGGTCCTTGACTATTTGACGTCTCACTCCTGTTTCCCACCCCTCCCTCGAGAGCTGAGACGTCCATTGGAACAAGGGTCCTTGAAGCTAATAAACAAGGAAAAGATGCGTGAGACGCCAGAACGAACCTGGACAGTGGAATGTAAGGTTCGATTCTCTCTTGCAAGAAAACCCAGAAGATTGTTTTGTCTCTTTATTTGTGCATGCATTTGGGAATGCCTATTGGTGAACCTAACAGGGTGGGTACAATTTAATTTGTATTTAGTTCATTTCTGTGGAAAACGTTGATTTGAGATACGAGTAAATAGACATACGACCTCAGTCCCGGAACGCATTAAGCTCGTATCTCAAGATATGACAGTATAGTGCAGTGGTACCTCGACATACAAGTGCCCCGACATACAAGTGCCCCGACATACGAGCAGTTTGAGATCCAAGTAAAATTTCGGGCAAATATTTATCTTGAGATACGAGACAAATTTTGATATACAAGCATACAGCGGACGCGAGAGGCTGCTCATAAGAACATCATGGGAACTGTCTCTCTCCCCGCAACTCCCTCGTGTAACGTCTCTCTGGTCGCAACTCCCTCGTGTAATGTCTCTACGAGCACTGGGCGTTGCATTTTTTCAGTGTTTTTTTTCCATTAGTCAGTGCAAATGCCGTATATAATACTTCTCGTTGGCAAGTGGTCGTGCGTTACCCTGTGAGGAAATTTGTGTGCATCATTTTTGGAATATTTTGAAAGGAATACAAAAGCAAACAACCCTCGTTAGGTTGCATATGAAAGTCAGGGTGGAGACGGAGGAAATAGAGCCAGCCCGGGAGAAGAAAGGTATAAAAATTTAAAACAAAATTAGAATTAAGTTTAGTGTAAGGTTAGATTAAACTTATTTTTGAGGATGTCTGCATTGTAATCCAGGTTCATTTAAATTTGTTTATGTTATGTTACGAGCGCGTTGCCGTGCAAAAAGCCAGCCCCCCTGTCTGTCTCTCACCTCCGCGAAATCCGTCTAATTTTAGTAATATTGAACGCATTTTAGTACTATTAAACCACTAGTCATTTGATACTTTGTTAATAGATGGGAAATTAGAACAAATAAAAATGTTTTTCCAATCCAATATCCTGTATTGGGTGTTTTTTCAGAGGGTTTGAACGAATTAATTTGTTTTTAGTTCATTTCTATGGGAAACGTTCATTTGAGTTACGAGTAAATCGAGCTAGCTCAGTCCCGGAACGAATTAAGCTCGTATCTCGAGGTACCACTGTACAGTAATCCCTTGATTATCGCGGTTAATGTAGACCCTAGTAGCAAGCGGAGGACAGGGGAGTGGCTTCCGCTTGCAAGTTTCAGCCTGGATTTTCACATTTTTATGAACGTACAAAAATAAATTCATTAACAAAAACAATTCCCCCCGAGAAAAAAAAACACGATGTAGTGAAGCCGCGATTGTTGAAGCTGCAATATTCGAAGGGATTACTGTATTCCATTCTATTAGGAAGGAAACTTTAGTTTTTAAATGCAGAAAAGTTTCTGTTGGGGTTATTCTGGATAATATTATAGATGTATGCATTTTAATTACAGTGGTACCTCGTCATACAATATTCTCGTCTTACGACGGAAATTTCGATCGAATAATTCGCCCGTCATGCGATCAAAATTTCGTGATGCAACCAAGCCAGGTGGCCATGGCACTGTCTTTTTTGCATATCTTTCGTGTATAACAATATTTACGAGCACCGAATGAGTTATTCAGACCAGGAAACGCACAACGCGCATGCACGGGGAAAAGAGGGCTTTCTGGGTAATGAAGTATACTCGTGCACACAACGCCGACAGGCAATGGCACTCTTTCTCAGAATAAAACTTTACCCGCAATCAATACGTGGGTAAGCTCAGCTGCTGCATTTCCTGTTATTTTTATCTAATACGAGGAGTATTATATTACTTCTCGTTCGCTGCTCATAAGAACATCAGGGGCACTGGCTCGCAACTCCACGCAATAGCATCCCGGTAGCAACTCTATCATAGGCGCCGTTCAAAGGGGATGCGAACACAGATGCTACAAGCTAAAAGGGAGCCGCTAGCCAGCGCCCCCGAAGCTCCCATGAGCAGCGGAGCGATCGCTGATAAAAGACTGCTGCTCGTTGGCTGCTCATGAGAACATCAGGGGCACTGGCTCGCAACTCCCCGCAATAGCATCCCCGGTCGCAACTCTATCATAGGCGCCGTTCAAAGGGGATGCGAACACAGATGCTACAAGCTAAAAGGGAGCGCTAGCCAGCGCCCCCAAAGCTCCCATGAGCAGCGGAGCGATCGCTGATAAAAGACTGCTGCTCGTTGGCAAGTGGTCGTGCGTTATCCGATTGTGAGGACATTTGTGTGCATCATTTTCGGAATATTTTGAAGGGAATAGTACAACAGCAAACAGCCCATCGATAGCGAACGTGAGGGTGGAGTGTTTGTTCCGTTTACGAGTGCGTTGTGTGGGAAAAAAAAACGAAGCCCCCCACCCCTTTTGTGCCACTCTCCCCTCGGCGAAATCCGCCCAATTTTAGTTAGATTAAACACATTTTATTTCCATTAAACCACTAGTTATGTGTTACTTTGTTAATAGATGGGGAATTAGAAGAAATAAAACATTTTTTCCAATCCAATATCCTGTTTTTGGTGTGTTTTCAGAGGGCTGTAACGAATTAAATTATTCTCCATTCATTTCAATGGGAAACGTCCGCTCAAGTTACGAGAACCTCGTCATACAATCTCAGTCTCGGAACGGATTACGATCGTATGTCGAGGTACCACTGTACTTTTGTATAAGTGTCTTTAATTTGAGACTGGGGCAAACTCGAGGTCACCCTCCAGGACAGCTGGCTCCATCTTATTGACGTAACACCTCACCGTATCCTCGGCTCCAAGGACTGTTTACTGGGAGCAAGTTCGCAATGAAGATCTGCGATTGACTCTTAAATTGCTTGGACTTGGATTCCGGAGCAGATGGCGATAATCGAATACCTGATATGCGATTATTGTTGCAGTTGTTTTGACCTCGATGGTGTTATTCGGTTAGCTTGTGCAATTGTTTGAATCAGATTACCTTAGATCAGTGGTCTCAAACCGGTCCTCAAAGGGCCGCAGTGGGTGCAGGTTTTCATTCCAACTCAACAATAGGATACCTTTTGCAAGTGTAATCAGTTAATCAGTTGATTGCAGCCAGGTGCTACTTATTTTAGAAGACACCTGATTGGTTAAAATGTCGGCACTGGATCGGTTGGAACAAAAACCAGGACCCACTGCGGCCCTCGGCGGAATCGGTTTGAGACACCTGCCTTAGATGTTTTGAATTATGCGCTACTAAATGGATAGAGGAGGATGCCGCTCTTCAGAATCATCCTGCATGAAGACGAATCGGGAGTGATTTTCCTTGCAAGTTCTAGCCAGTGTATGTTTAAAGATGTCTCCCTGTTTGATTAAAGTATATTAATAATACATATATCATTTGGTCCTTCGAGCCGGATGTCAACATACCGGAGCGTGAATCCGGACGCTGCGGTTCGATATCTGGGAAGACCGTGCACGGCATCAAAATACCCTTTCCGGGCCGGATTGTTCGCCGCAGCACCTGGATTCCCGACGGTTGAAGACTATTCCAACAAGGGGAGACATCTGAGGACATCTCTGGTGAGTCCGCGTGAAATGTCTGCATGTTGTTGAAGGGTTCCAAATGCGCGGAGGGCAATTCATGCGATGGTCTTTTTTTGAGAAATTAGGCTCGCGTCCTGGGGACGGCGATTTTGAAAACCCTGTGAATACTAGTCACTAGCAGGGAGACACAAGTGTGGTCTATAAAACGTGGTGGTCAACGTTGTTTTGGTTGTGTGTAGTTTTGATAAAGCCTAAGGAGAAACAAGAGAAAAAAGTTACTACGAGGTTGCACACGAACCCACTCCAAAATGGGAGGCTCAAATAATAAATTGGCTAGAGACGCCGATCTAAAAATGCGTCTGCCGTGTAAGAATTGGAAATTTGTTGAAAATCAGAGCGCTTTTAGGATTAGACTTCTAAACTTATAGATAAAATAAATATGGTTTTGCTGGCTTAATATGCATAAGATATTGATACTACGGGATAATGTACGTACTAATGCATAGAGGTAATATATATGTATAATATATGAATGGAGATAGAAGCGAGATGGCTTGTTCCACAGATACTAATTATTGTTTTTGATGGCGAGGCGGGGAAAGGCAAAATGTACTGTTTTGTAAAAAATAGCGGGGCCTCCTCGGCTGGTTGATAGGAGCGAGGCGATGGGTTGTTTTGTAAAAATAATGGGCCTCCTCGGAAAATATTTACCGAGATAGGTGACGAGAGAATAGGAATGTTAACCAAGAGAGTGGGAGAAAACAAATGAGGAGGTCAAACAGAAATTGGGTTTTCAAAAATGCTATGTGCTGGGTTTGGGGAAAATTGGGGCATATTTCGAGTGATTGCCAGGACAAAAGGGTCTCTAAAAACAAGGAATGCCTGCTCAAAATGATTTGGGTGTGAGATTTTGAATATGAGGATGTTGAGCTAAATTTAATGGAAACACTAGCATTTGATTTGGTTAAACCAGAGATTACATTTTTTGTGAATTGGAATTCAATTGATACTGGAGCTTGTGATCTTGATCCCGTCTGCTAGCGGTAATATTGTGTTTAAAACCGAAAAGATATGGCAAAACGGCCGATTAAATGTTTTTTTTATACTCTAGACTGGTCAAATAATGTGTCGGCTGCAGGGGAGCGCGGCTGTTTGCTGCAGCTGCTGATTTGGTTGGAATGCGGAGAAACATGAGGACCGCGGGGCGACCGATTGGACATTGTTAGGAACAAAAGCTTGATTATATGCAGTGATTCAATATACGCGCGGACCGCACAAGCGGCTAAAAAAATAAATAAACTTTTTGGGACCCCTTCCGTGAAGACATTACAATAATTGGCCTTGGGGGTGCTGAAGCAAACTTGAGGGCAAAAAAATGGTTTTTTGTTGTAGTTATGCTTGTAGCGTATTTCGACTGTGGGGCCTTGGCAAAATATTGTGATATAGTTGGATATCGGGAGAGGAATTAATTTAGTCTTCTCTATAAAGCGTTATAATTGTGCGCAGGAAAAAAGAGGCGAAGCATTGTGAGCAGAGTGTTTTGGAATTTGTCAACAAGATAAGAATGCTGCTTCACAGCGAGTGTAAAGGTCACAGTTAGCGGCTAAGAGCGCGCTTCCGTTAAACATTTCATAATAAAAGAAGCAGGGTTTCTGCAATTACCTTCGCATTTATTCTTTGGATTTAATCAGAAATGTCTTTTGAGGTGATAGAAAATCTGTTTGGCAAAGATTGATTTGGTAAAAGCTTTGGAATTGGCAATATAGCAAAATAGCCTTTTTTTTTACCAATTTGTGGAGTTCAAAGGGCTCTTAATTAAAGAGAGCTAGTTTTGGAGGATAAAATAATATTAATACTGTTTTAAATGGTTGGTTTGTCCAAAATACTTTAACATAAGAGATTGGCTGGTTAAAGAAAAAGGAATGGGAAAATTTACAATATTATGGCATATTGGTGACAATTTGTGGGTCCTTTATTAAACATTGAAAATTATAATTAGGAAATGCCTAGTAAAAGGTGGATTTCTCTAATTTAATTATTGTAGATTTTTATTGTGGTAACAGAGAGCTATAGGAAATAGCTCTTATATTAAGTAAACATCGTATGGGGTGGTTTGCGAATTATATCTTAGGTATAGAGAGTTATTTGGTTGTTAATGATATCAGATATGAAATTAACAATGCAGAAATGGCATGAGAAAATTCATGACATTCATCCAAATAATTAGGTAAATGGTACCTGGCTGGGGTAGATAACATAATTGATTTAGGATAGGCATAGTTTCCCTAGGACTGAAGAAACATGGAGTGTTTTTAAAGTGCACAGAAGACATTCCCTGTTTGTCCTGAAGGGGGAAATATGCTTTGGTATATGTCATATTGATGACTATTTGGAGATTACGGATTGGATAAGCATTGATCAATTGATACAACCAAATGATGTTGCTGTCTATTGCTTTAGGGGCATACAAATTAAGAGAACTTTAGCCAAAATTACAGCATTGCAGTTATGGGGTTAATACACCTAAATGTTACAGTGATAACGATTGACAATAACAAGCTTAGATAAGGGGGAAAGAAACAATTCTCCAAGTTCTAAAATTTGGCTAAAGAAACAGATTATGTTTGTCGCTTTGGGTTTTGACATAATGCGTTGGCACATGAATTTTGAGATATTTGGGGAATATCTACAAGAAATTCAAGAGAAATTTGGAAATAGGCTCTATTTTGGCACTGGATGCCCAAATTCTGGTGGGGGCTTTCATGGTGTGAAACAAGTGATGAAATAATGTCTATGTTTCAAAAAATAGCATCTCCAAATTATAAAATATCAACCTTTGAGTAATGCTTTAAGTAGATGGGTTGTCTAGAATGGGCAAAATTCGATAGCATTGAAAGGGGGTGTAACTTAATGCAGAACACGGAGGTAAAGTTTTTACAAACAGTTAAAATACCTAAGGGGTGTGTGTGTGTGTTTAAATGTGTCACAACTTTTCCGTTATTGCATTATTGGCGAATAGATTGTTAATCACAGCCACTCGCATGGCAGTCCACATGCTGACTGACTGACGGGCGATGAGTGGTGGCAATTAAACTTCCAGAACAAATTTCTATTTGTAGATGTGTGGCACGCGAATCTAATAATAATAATCGGACATAGGCCCTGTCGTCATTATCACAACACAAAAAGCCTACTTGTCATCACACGCAGAAACTGCGTGTGACGAAATTGATGGTGCTTCTCCATAAGCTACGTTTAATCGGCAAAAGACCTAAATAAGTGTAAGTTACGGACTTGTAATTTGTCATTCCGCTGTTGTGGATACAGGTCGCTTACCTCTCGCTTACCTCTCACTGTCTTCCACTTACCTTACTTCAGTCAGCTAGTAGGAGGCAGATCACCACCCAAACATCTGTTCATATACCGAAGGGAATGTGTGTTATGTTAGCGCGAGTTTAGATTTCTGATGGATGTGGGGAAAAAACTGTCCTTAAGCCTATTCGTCCGTGCTTTGTGGGACCTATAGCGTCTGCCAGAGGGCAGCAGCTGGAACAGATTGTGACCAGGGTGGTAAGGGTCCCCTATGATGTTCTTGGCTCTGCTGAGGTAACGAGGGCTGGCAATGTCTTCAAGTGAGGGCAGAGAGCAGCCGACAATCCTCTGGGCAGTGTTAATCAATTTCTGCATGGCCTTTTTGTCTGCCGCCGTGCTTCCAGCGTACCACACTGTGATGCCGTACGCCAGGATGCTCTCTACAGTGGTTCTATAGAAGGTTATCAGAAGATTGGTGCCCAAGTTGTTCTTCCTAAGTACCCTGAGGAAATGGAGTCGTTTCTGAGCCTTCTTCACCACTGCCGTGATGTTTGTAGACCATGAGAGTTTGTCCGTGACGTGGACCCCCAGGAATTTAAAGGACTGGACCCTGTCTACACATACTCCATTTATGAGGAGTGGGGCCAGATCTGTGCCGTGTTTGCGAAAGTCCAGGATTATTTCTTTAGTTTTCGTGGTGTTCAGTGTGAGATTGTTCACCGAGCACCACGAAGACAAATTGTTGACCTCATCTCTGTAAGCCGACTCATCCCCTCCTGAGATGAGTCCGACCACAGTGGTGTCGTCAGCGAATTTGATGATGGCGTTAGACTGGTGGGTGGGTGTACAGTCGTAGGTGTACAGGGAGTACAGAAGAGGACTCAGTACACAGCCTTGAGGGGAGCCAGTGCTTAGTGTAATGGAGGAAGAGAGGTGGGGACCAAGTCTAACAGTCTGTGGTCGGTTGGTCAAGAAGTCCTTTATCCAGCAGCAGATTGAAGAGGATAGTCCAAGGTGGGAGAGTTTGTCAGTCAGAATGTCCGGTTTTATGGTGTTGAAGGCTGAGCTATAGTCAATGAAGAGCATCCTCACGTAGTTCCCAGGGTGTTCCAGGTGGCTCAGTGCTGTATGAAGAGCAATGGCAATAGCATCATCAGTGGACCTGTTTGTTCTATAAGCAAACTGGTGAGGGTCAATTGAGGGAGAGATTGTATTCCTCATATGGCGGGCTACCAACTTTTCAAAGCACTTCATGATCACAGGCGTGAGGGCAACAGGCCTATAATCATTCATCCTGCCAATGGTTGGCTTTTTGGGGACAGGGATGGTGGTGGCAGATTTCAGACAAGATGGAATGATGGATAGTTGCAGGGAACAATTGAAAATATTTGTGAAGACTCCAGCCAGCTGGTCAGCACAGGCTTTGAGCACCTTCCCAGGTACTCCGTCTGGGCCAGCAGCCTTCCTGGTGTTCACAGACCGCATTACCAGTCTCACTTCCTGTTCCCGGAACGTCAGTGTATTGCTGCAGGGTGGTGGTGGGGGTGTTGAGACTGGGTCTGATTTGTCAGTCTCAAAGCGGGCAAAGAAACGGTTCAATTTCTCCGCTAGTGAGGCATCTGCATTAACAGACATATTATTGTTATTGTAGTTGGTAATATGTCGTATTCCTTGCCACATCTTCTTTGGGTTATTTTCTGTGAAGTGCTCCTCAATTTTTTTGGTATATGCTGCCTTGGCCTTTTTAATGCCTCTTTTCAGCTCAGCTCTGGCAGCGCTATATTTTATCTTGTCCCCTGATCTAAAGGCGGAGTTACGGCATTTGATGAGTGCCTGTGTCTCATTGGTCATCCAGGGTTTTTGGTTAGGAAAAACCCGTATTCGTTTATCTATAGTGACGTTGTCAATGCAGTTTTTTATGTAAGAAAGTACAGAGTCCGTGTAGTCCTGGAGGTTGTCGTGTACAAAAAGTTCCCAGTTGGTGCGGGAAAAACAGTCCTGCAGCTGAGAGAGTGCGTTGTCGGGCCAAGTTTTTATTATCTTTATTTGTGGCGTTGTGTGCCTCCGGAGTGGAGTGTAAGCGGGGGTGAGAGATAGGCAGAGCTTAAGCTCTCCAGTTCGGTGTCGTTCGTTATCTTACAGTTGCCAGGATTTACTCACTATCCGAAGGATATGCGATACATCCGATTTCTTAACAAACTCTCCGGGATCTCCGTGGCTAGCCAGCCCACCAAAAGCACGTCGAAGGCGGCGAAGGGACAGAAAACAGAAGCGTGGATGCCGGGCGGGCCTCGCTGCTAAGCTGAAACAACAACCACACCGAGCACCGCTTCCTAGTATCCTTTTGACCAACGCCCGATCCATCACCCACAAAATGGATGAGTTGGAACTTCGTATTGCTACCAACAGCTTTGTTAGAAACTGTAATATTATTATCATCACAGAAACGTGGCTACACCCGCATATCCCCGACGCTGCGGTATCGCTAGCTAGCCGAACGCTTTTTCGAAACGACCGTTCAAAAGTATTAACAGGCAAAAGCAAGGGAGGAGGACTGTGCATGTATATACATAATGAATGGTGTTGTGACAGTAAAATTATTGACACTCACTGTTCCCCGGATTTAGAGTTATTAGCAATACGATGTAGGCCCTATTATCTACCAAGAGAGCTAAATGTCGTCATAGCAACGGCTATCTATATACCTCCGAATGCTAACGTTAACACGGCACTTAACCTCCTGCTAACGGCTGTAAACAAACAACAGCTTGACCACCCCAATGGAGTTTTTATTGTCGCTGGTGATTTCAACAAGGCGTGTTTAAAGACTGTTTTACCTAAGTTTATTCAATACGTAAATTGTAATACTAGAGGAGACAAAACTCTTGACCATGTCTATTCTAACATCAAACATGCTTATAAAGCCACTTCCCTCCCTTACCTAGCTGGATCAGATCACCTACATTAATTACCTAGTTCCTTCAGGAATGATTATTGCTGACGGGGCAGCAAGATTGGGTGAACTACCAAGAAGCCCAACTGGGGATGGTGGTTTACACCTATGGTGAAAATTTACGGGTCACTGAGGTATGAGTGAACGACCCAAATTGACTAGTGATTAACGCATCAACCTTGCGGTTCGAGGATCTACTAATGAAAGTGGGGTGGATCCAGACCTTCCGGAGTGTGGAGTATTCCTGGTGTCCTCAAGAATTCGTAAGTTTTCTCCGGGTACTCCAGTTTTACTCCGACAAACCAAAATTATGGATGACTGGTTGAACACTCTAAATTCCCTGATTATGAGTGCGAGCGTGGATGAGTGTCTGTCTTTTGTGTTTTAATTGGCTGGCCACCAAGATATGATCTATCAATATCAATATCAAGGTGGAAAAGGATTTGGAAATTTGATTTCTGAAATCGCTGATAAGCCTTTCGAGGACGGCGGTGGCAGAGTAGGACAAAAACAAAAAGAAGGAAAAAGAATTTCGCCAAATGAGATTTTTGATTTCTGCAATGGGAAATTTGGGAACCTGTGGGCTATACAAAAACAAGACTTATTTAGGAGGGCTGCCATTTTGACTCATGGGGAATTCCATGCCTCAAAAGGGGGGAGATTGGTAGGCACTACAAAACTTATGGATTCAATCTATATACAAATAATTTTTGTAGAGCATGTTTGAATATGTGTGGTACATAACAGTCCTAAACAGAGTTTGGGGAAACCTTGTTGCAGAAACTGGTTACGATTGGCAAGCTTGGATGACACACGCGTGCGCAAAAACCATCAGGCCTTTGATAAAATTAAACCATATGGTGGGGGGATTACAAATCATTATTCAGACTGACAAATTAACTTGTGGAAAAGATCCTTGTCTGACGTTTTTCCTAAGTCCATGGGCAGGTGGAGAAGACCCTTTTTTACAAATGTTACACTTGTGTCTCAACAACAATGACCATGTCTATGGAAAACCGTCAGAGATGGAAACACCCGGATTTGCCATAGTGAAATTGAAATCTGAGATGACCAGGGATGATGAATTCATTTCCGCAACAGGGATTTCCCAAACGGGAGGCGGTAAGAAATAATTGGTTATTGTTGATGGAAAATGCAGCTATTATAAATCAAACCTGTATAACATGTATGGGGCCCGACCTCTCTTAAGAGTAGTACGCGCGCAAAATACCCCCGATTGTGTAAAGGAGATAATGATAAAAGAAGAAGTAAGCCAAAATGTGAGAAATTGAATAATGTCTACCCGGTTACAAGAGCAGCAAAGGGCAAACCTAACTTTTCAACACATGTTGCCTTTGATCATTTTACCTGCTTAAACCTTACAGGGCATGGTCTGAAGCTGGAGGCGATAAATGAGACGTGGTGTGCCCACGTCCTAAAACAGACTGCACCCCTGATACCACGTTCTGACCTATGGTGGTGGTGTGGTGGAAATAAATTATCCGACTCCTGCCGAAACGCGGCAGGACTTTGTGCCTTGGTCTCACTGCTTTTACCAGTGTCTGTTTTTCCATCTACAGCGGAGGAGATACAATTGGCTGCTCAGAAATCCAGTATGATGGTGGGCCCCTCCCGACGGCGTCGATCGGTATGGAGAGAGGGAGATCCAACATACATTGATGCGATTGGCATCCCCCGGGGCGTACCAGATGAGTATAAGTTGGCTAATCAGGTCGCAGCAGGTTGAGTCTATTTTTCTTTTAAGTACCCCAAACAAAAATGTGGATAGGATAAATTACCTGCATTACAATGTCCAAAACCTTGGAAATTATAATGAACAGGGATTTGTGGCGATAAAGGAACAACTGGCAGCCACTAGTCTGATGGCGTTCCAGGATCGCATAGCGGTTGAGATGCTTCTTGAAGGAGCAGGGGGCGTATGCAATGTTTGAAAATGTTGCACTCAACAACACGTCCCCCACTGGGTCCCTCACCAGGGCCAACGATGGCCTGCAGACCCAAAACCACAATATAAAAAAGCATCCTGGAGTAGAATTATCCGTTTGGGCAGACTGGTGGGATAAGACCTTCGGAAAGTATAATGATTTGGGCCTATCTGTTGTATTTTCAGTAGCCATTTTTGCTATGACTTTGACATTATGTGGGTGTTGTCTTATCCCCTGCTTACGCTCCTTGCTAAGCCAACTTATAACCACTGCAATTGCCCCTACAAATTCTAAATTGCATGAATTATATCCTCTGCTGATGAAACGTACTGAAGAGAGCAGTGAATTCCAGGAGCATGGTAATTCCGAGAACGAATTGGGCGAAAATGATTTTTTTCTTTCTTTTTCAGACCAGCCGTGCGAGTAAGGAATATGCGGGTAAAATTAAGGCAGTCAACGGACATTTCCCCTTTGTATTTGCCATAAAATGAATTAATAGCATACATATCATAAAAACGGGGGAATGTTGCGGTTATTCTGGATAATATTATAGATGTATGCATTTTAATTACTTTTGTATAAGACTGTCTTTAATTTGAGACTGGGGCAAACTCGAGGTCACCCTCCAGGACAGCTGGCTCCAGCTTGTTGATGTAACACCTCACCGTATCCTCGGTTACAAGTACTGTTTACTGGGAGCAAGTTCGCAATGAAGATCTGTGAAGGACTCTTAAATTGCTTGGACTTGGATTCCGGAGCAGATGGCGATGATCGAATACCTGATATGCGATTATTGTTGCAGTTGTTTTGACCTCGATGGTGTTATTCGGTTAGCTTATGCAATTGTTTGAATCTGATTATCTTAGATGTTTTGAATTATGCACTAATAAATGGACAGAGGAGGATGCTGGTCTTCAGAATCATCCTGGATGAAGACGAATCGGGAGTGATTTTCCTTGCAAGTTGTAGCCAGTGTATGTTTAAAGATGTCTCCCTGTTTGATTAAAGTATATTAATAATAAATCCATCAGTTTCAAACACTGAAGACACTTGAAAACTGGTGTATTTTCCACATGCGTAATATAACACAAATCCAAGCTTCCTATTGGCATTTTTTTTAATTTGCCGATCTTTTTTTTTTTTCAAGATGGCGCCGTCAGGCAGCAGCAGCTCTGCCCCCCCTCTCCCACCGCCGCCTTTTGCAGACCAACACTACGAAAGTCACAGAGGAAGAACTTGCCCTATCGAAAGGATACCGCACAGACCTGATTCGTTTCCGCAGTGGACACCACCCCCTGCTCCGCCGTTGGCTCCACCTTGTGGGGAAATCCGACTCGGATCGCTGCCGCCTGTGCGACGAGGAAACAGAGTCGTCTGAACACCTATGGCTCCGCTGTCCGGCCTTAATGACCGAACGCTACCATCGCGGCCTGGGCAACTCCCTGGATGAACTAATCCGTGTTCGAGTGGCAGCTCTAGCGCTGCTGAGGGTAATCCTCAGAAGCCTGAGGTGACAAAGAAGAAGAAGAAGCAGCAGCTCTGTCCACTCTTATTCGTTTTGAGTGTTTTAGTCTTTCTATCCTTTTTCCTTACATTTTAATATTTCTTAATACATTCTTTTTAATTTACTTTGTACTTTATACTTTTTACTTTAATGTTTTTACAACTTTCTCTGTTCTATTGGCTTGGTTTCTTTCTGCTTGTTCTTTTTTGGAACCATTCAGCCATGCCTCCGCTCCGTCAGGCGGCAGCAGCTCTGTCCACTCTTATTCATTTTGAGTGTTTTACAGTCTTTCTATCTTTTTTCATTACATTTTAATATTTTTTAATACATTCTTTTTAATTTACTTTGTACTTTATACTTTTTACTTTAATGTTTTTACAACTTTCTCTGTTCTATTGGCTTGGTTTCTTTCTGCTTGTTCTTTTTTGGAACCATACAGCCATGCATCCGCTGCCACACACATGGGATCAGCTGTGAACAATATGCAGCAGAAAGTGCAACAGCTCGATGCCACTGGAAATCCGGAAGAGTGACTCAGCATATTTTCAACCTTGGTCTCAGTCTGCAGACGTTCCCCACCTTGTGGAAGACTTCCTGTGTGTGGTTCCAGTCTTATCTAATTCTACAATGTATTTTTCTTGTGTCTGTATCCGTTCTTGCTACTGCAACCAAAATGGCGCCCCTCAAGTGGCAGCTGATAGCAGTAGCTCCGTCCGCTCTTGCTCCTTAGTCTTTTTTGCAGATTTTCTATCTTTATCCATGCAGAGAGCTATCAACACTGCCCAGAAGATCATCGGCTGCTCTCTACCCTCACTGGATGACATTGCCAGCCCTCGCTACATCAGGAGAGCCGGCAGGAACATTTTTCGGGACCCATACCACCCTGGTCACAACCAGTTCCAGCTGCTGCCCTCTGGCAGACGCTACAGGTCTCACAAAACACAGACAAATAGACTTATGGACAGTTTTTTCCCCACAGCCATCAGGGCTCTGAACTTGTATTAGCACGACACACAATCCCTTCTGAGCAATAACTTTGGGGTGTGCAATATCAATGTGCAATATCTTAGATTGTGCAATATTTTAGAATTTACCTTTCAGACGTGACTTTTTATATTTTAATATTACTTATTTATGTTTTTACTGGGAAAACACACTTTGTGGAGTAGCACCACCAATTTTCGTTATACGCAGCTGTGTATAATGACAATACAGTGGTACCTTGACATACGATCTTAATCCGTTCCAGGACTGAGATCGTATGTCGAGCTTTTCGTAACTCGAGCGAACGTTTTCCATTGAAATGAATTAAAAAAAAATTAATTCGTTCCAACCCTCTGAAAAAACACCAAAACAGGATACTTTCCACGACAGCACACTCTTAACCGAACAAACACATTTAAATTAACTTGGATTAATATATACAGACACACTCAAACATATGTTTAATGTAACTTTACACAAAACTGAATTCAAATTTTGTTTTAAGCTTTTTTTTTACCTTTGTTTTCCGGGTTAGCGGTTTGCCACGCCTCCACCCTCACGTTCGCTATCGATGGGCTGTTTGCTGTTGTACGTATTCCCTTCAAAATACTCCGAAAATGATGCACACATATGTCCTCACAATAGGATAACACACGACCACTTGCCAACGAGAAGTACTAGTCTTGAATTAACGATCGCTCCGCCAACGGGAGCTAACAGGCTAGGGCGAAGACAGGAAATGCAATAGCCTACCCACGTATTGATTGTGGGTAATGAAGTTTTATTCTGAGAAAGGGTGCCATTGCCTATGGGTGTATACTTCATTACCCAGAAAAACCTCTTTTTGCCCGCGCATGCGCGTTGTGTGTTTCCTGGTCTAAACTCGTCTGAATAAATCGTTCAGTCCTCGTAGATATAGTAGTTATACACGAAAGGGATGCAGCAAAAAAGACGGTGCGCTACAATGATAAACAGCCTCTCATGTCATGGCCACCTGGCTTGGTCGCATCTCGAAATTTTGATCGTATCGCGAGCGAATTATTCGATCGAAATTTTCGTCGTACCACGAGCATGTCGTACCACGAGGTACCACTGTAAAGGCTTTTGATTTTATTTGATTTGACGTTGCCCCTCGGGTCGTCTAACCATCCTCGCCTCCCCAATGGACTCTATTTTCGGACAAGGGTGATTGCGTCTGTCGCCCGGGGCTCGCATTTCTGAAAATAATGTCCCTTCACCGAGGCTCTCTCCTTCCAGTTTCGCCGAGCAAGTTCTATTTTCAAATAAGCACCAAGGCATAAGGTCGCACACGGGGTTTGCATTTTTAATAAAAATCCACTACAGGGGCTCCCGGATGCTCTGAAAGCTCTATTTCCACATAAAAATGAAGGCCACCGACCTTTGCCCGCCATTTTATTTCCTTGGTGCCCAGTTGAGTTACAGTCCCCTGTCTTCGCCATTTTCTTAGTGGCAAGCGGAAGACAGGGAAGTGGCTTCCGCTTGCTAGTTTCACCGTGGATTTCAACATTAACATTTTTTTTAGACTTCAGAAAAAAATCTGCGATCTTTTGAAGCCGCAAAAGTTGAAGCCGTGAAGTGACGCAAGATAACATTAAATGTGTCTTTTTTTTCTTACTCACTGTGGTGCCATCAACAGCCACGTAGACTTTGGACCGACTGGAGTACACCTCAATGTCAAGAACCTTACGCCCATTGGCCGGTCTTCGAGGAGTATCCATGTTGGGCATCAAATCCCCTAAAAGCAAAGAATTAATAATTTAGATTGTAATTACTGTGTAAAAATAAAAATAAAACATATCCTGTATTTTTCAGACTTTAAGTCGCTCTAGACCAGGGTTCCCCAAATTACGGCCCGCGGGCAGGATATGGCCCGTCTCCACATTTGGTCCAGCCCCCTGAACAATACCAGAGAGCATTTAGATATATTTTTTTCATAAATGTATATTTGTATTTGGTAATAAAGTGAGACTTTTGCAATAAAATGTTCCTTACTCATGAACTGTTTTCATTATTTACTATTAGTTAGTAACTATTTTATACACGCATTACTATTAGTTAGTAACTATTTTATACACGCATATCACGTGGCATTCTGTTCCATCATTCTGCAGTCTGTGTCCCTTTCTGGCAACCACCAGAAACAAAAATCCTAAACGTGCCCCTCTCGAAGAGAAAGCGGAATGATGGCAAAACGATTAGGTAATTGAAAAATTGATTCAGAATGCTGGGTATTTAATCTACATTGGACCAATCATTATTTTTTTGTTAAATGCAAAGAAAAGGCTGTCTGTCTCATTTGTCAAGAGGTGGCGGTATTCACAGAATACAACATGCGGCAACACTATGAATCCAGTCATAAAGACAAGTATGATAGCTTGCAAGGCCAACTGCAAGCAGACAAACTCTCAAAGCTAAAAAGTGGACTGTTAGCTCAGCAGAAGACATTTGTACGCAATTCTCAGCTGAAACAGTCATCTGTTCGGGCCAGCTTCCGGGTTGCTCAACTGATAGCAAGCAGCGGTAAACCATTCACCGATGGCGATTTTGGCAAGAAATGCATGAACGCTGTCACGGAGGAAGTGTGTCCCGAGAAGAAAGATGACTTTGATGCCGTGAGTCTATCAGCGAGTACAATCACAAGGCGCATTGAAGAAATGGGGGGTACTGTTTATGCCCAGCTGCAGCAGAAGACGAAATAATTTGATTTTTTTTTCATCAGCACTGGATGAGAGCACAGATGTGCAGGACACCACGCAGCTGCTCATTTTTATTCGTGGAGTTAGTGCAAACTTTGAGATTTGGGAGGAGCTGGCAGCCCTCCAGTCTGAAAGGGACTACGACGGGGGAGGATATTTTCGGCAAAGTGTACCAAACTATGAAACAGTTGAATCTGGACTGGTCAAAACTGGCTAGCTCCTAGTATGGTGGGCATGTCTCGGGGTTTAATAGGACGCATGAACCGGGACGGAGTCTCACCGCCCCGCTACAAGTCCACTGCCTAATTCACCAGCAAGCACTGCGCTGCAAAGTGTTGACGTGGGGTTCTGTCTGAATCTGCGTATGGAGCTGTGCTGTACTGCACAGAGGTACGATGGTTGAGCCGAGGCAGAGTTTTGAGGCGTTTTTACGAGTTGTTGCCTGAAATTAATGCATTTCTTCATGCACAAAACAAAACGGTGCCAGAGCTGATTGACCCAGAATGAAAACGGCACCTCGCATTTTTAACAGACATGAAAGAAATGCTGATCAGCTGTAACTTGCAAATACAAGGCTAGGGGAAACTCGTTTGTGACATGTATGCCCACATTAAAGCATTTGGGGAGAAACTAGAGCTACTTTTGCAACAAATGAAAATGCACAGCTTCATCCATCTCCCTACTACACAAAACCTCTCTGCAGAGAACCCACCGGAAGCACTGGAAATGCTGAAGGCGGAGTCCGGTGTGCGATTCCGTGAACTACATGATCATGCAAAAGAAATACGTCTTTTCCAGAACCCATTTATTGCTGACATTGATGAAGCCCAGCCTTCTTATCAGTTTGAGTTGGCCGAGTTACAGAACGGTGATGTTCTGAAAGATGCATTCAAGCCCAACAGTCTCATTGACGTCTATGCAGGCCTCCCAAACGACACATACCCTAACATCAGAAAACACGCAACTATGTCCATACTTTTTGGCAGCAAACCTTTTCACACATGAAACGGCTGAAAATTTCAATGAGATCAAGATTGACAGATGAACATCTGCATCATTGTTTGAGACTGGCAGTGACTAGAATGGAACCTGACATTCAACTTCTCACCAGCCAGAAGCAGGCCCACAGTTCACAATGATGAACATACAAAGGTATGCTCACTTTTCTGACTTGAATGAGCCATTCTGAGTATGAACAAATGCAATCATAATCAAATCTACTGGGATAAAACCTCCACAACCATACTGGTAGTGATACTGATTGTGCTGTGTAGGTGCTGTATCACTTAGTTCAGTTTCTCAGCCAGCTTACTTTGTGGTTTTCACAGGGAAGTTGATGAGAGAGAAATGCAAGCAGTGATGTCTACAAGCCTACTGGAACCTACAAAATGATTATAAGGAAGGAACACAAGAACTTTGAGAGACTGTTCATAAGAGTCATTTAAGTAAGAGATTGTGCTCTGAAAACTAAGCTGAACCTGTTAAGAGTGTGCATGGCACAACTGAAAGTTTATGTCCCATGGACTTTTTTCCATGAAGAACCCAGAGAGTGTTATTTGGTTATTATTTATTTCATAAATAGTGCTTTTATTTATTTTCTGACTTTCATTCTGTGAAGAATCTAGAAAGGGTTATTTGATTGTGACTTTCTGGAAAGCAATACATTTTTACATTTGATCACTCTTTTGTCACATTTTTCCTGTTACAAACTGACTCCGGCCCCAGATCAGAGAAGGGAAAAGTCATGTGGCCCTCACAGGAAAAAGTTTGGGGACACCTGCTCTAGAGTGTAAGACGCACTAGCCAAAGAAATGCATATCACAATTTCCGGGGGACATTAATTTGATGACCTCTGACACCAAGAACAGACATTTCACCATGTAAGGCAATTTAAAATAGAAATAGAATAGAAAACACAAGGCCGAATAGGTGTAGATGATGCTAACAAAACACTTCCAGCATCCCGATAGACTAAACTATTAGTGATTACAAATTGTGTTTGTTGATAATATAAAATAATCCACGGTGTGTCGCAATGTATTTGGGTGCACAGTGCATTCTGGGGTGATGTAGATTGATGCTATTGTTTATTGTCGGGAAAAAGCATGAAGCCAAATTTGGCTGACAATACAACACTGTGCTGCTTTATATGCACTCTTTAGTCAACAAGAAATGAAAGGCACGAGGTCAGTCTGCATGTGATCAGGAGCCGGATTTTTAGTATGTAGCGGCTCTTATAGGCCGCTGCATGCAGAAGACATTGTGTTGATATTAATTTGGGTAATGTTTTTGATAATGAAAGGGGTCCGTATACCATCTTCGATGTAAATATCCCATAATAAAACATGAGAGGCTTACATTCAGATATGCGTTATTGTGCAGAAATTATGGTAATCCTGATGATTATTACCATATTCTTGAACTCTTGCTTCTTCATTTGCAACTCTTCTCGTGTCCAAGATGAGTTTAATATTGACGATGACAGTTACTAGTAGAAACAGGACAGCACCAACCTGTGGAATAAAAAAAATGGGTTGGGATGTCATTGTAAAAATGAGGTCCTTAATTTTCATATACAGTGCGATGAAAAAGTATTTGCCCCATTCCTGATTTCTGTGTTTTTATCACACACACACAGGTTTCAGACCTTCAAGTCGATTTTCATATGAAACAGAGACAACCCATGGAAAGAGAAAATGCAGTTTCTAAATGATGATTTTATTTACCAAGGCAGAAAAAAATTACAAACTTGCCTGGCTCTCTGTGAAAAAGTAATTTCCGTGCTTTGTTAAATCACAAAATAACTGACTTAGCACGTCGGCCTCACAGCTCTGGGGTACTGGGTTCAAATCCAGGTCAGTCCACGTGGGGAGTTTTCATGTTCTCTCCGGGCCTGCGTGGGTTTTCTCCAGGTACTCCGGTTTCCTCCAACATTCCAAAAACATGCATGGTAGGCTGATTGGACACTCTAAATTACCCCTAGGTATGAGTGTGAGCGTGAACGGTTGTCCGTTTCCGTCATCGGCTGGCCACCGACACAGGGTGTCCCCTGCCTCTGGCCCGAAGTCAGGTGGGATAGGCTTCAGCACCCCCGCGACACTAGTGAGGATAAAGCAGTTCAGAAAATGAATGAATGAACTGACTACCGTATTTTCACGACTATAAGGCGCGCATAAAAGTCAAAAACAATGAGGCACGAGAAGTCGGCTTTTACTGTCGTTCTGGCTTGCCATGCTAATGGACAGAAGCTACCACCAATGGTGATCTTCAAGCGAAAGACTCTGCCTAAAGAAAAGTTTCCAGCCGGCGTCATCGTGAAGGTGAATCCAAAGGGCTGGATGGATGAGGAGAAAATTAGAGACTGGCTACGTGACGTGTATGTCAAGCGACCAGATGGATTTTTTCATGGCTCGCCGTCTGTTTTGATTTGCGACTCCATGCGTGCTCATCTCACAGCAACGGTTAAAAACCTGGCCATGAAAATGAACTCAGAGCTTGCCGTCATTCCCGGAGGCTTGACCAAAGAATTACAGCCGCTGGACATAGGCATCAACCGGGCTTTCAAATCAAAGTTACGAGCGGCGTGGGAGCAGTGGATGATCGCTGGCGAACACAGCTTCACGAAAAGTGGCAGGCAGCGCTGGGCTTCTTACGCTACGATTTGTCAATGGATCGTTGCCGCCTGGGCGAACGTGTCTGCTTGCACGGTTGTTCGAGCTTTTGCCAAAGCCGGCATAATTTCTAAGGAGCCACATAGAAATGACGGTGACTCTGAGAACGAAGAGAGGGGACCCGGCTTTTTGGAAGGCTCGTTTGGGCAATTGTTCAATTCGGACACAGAAGATGAGGAGTTTGAGGGATTTGAAGGTGATGATGACTTGAGTAAGTTGTAAAATGTCCAAATAAAGCACTACCGAACTCAGTTTTGCTTCCATTGCCTTTTTAAAGCGTGTTTTTAGCGTGTGGGTGTAGCGCGCAAGAACTATATTCCCCAGCAGTCACTGCGCACCGGAACCCGGAAATAAGCTGCTTCCGGTAGTCAGCGCTATTGCGTTTCGATGTTCATCCATATATAATATATATGCGTCTGATGAAACGGTGCGTGCTTTGTGTGTCTAAAATACAGAAATAGCACTCGTTACTGACACTGCGGCGTAAAATACGATGCGCCGAATAGTCGTGAAAATACGGTAATCAAAATTGTAGCTGAGTCCAACTTCACAGGCCAAACCTATACCTGATTACCGCCACGTGTAGAATCAAGAAAACACCTTAATAGAACGTGTCAAACAAAGTGAAGTAGGCTCCAAGATTAGAGGATCATGCCACGATCCAAAGAAATTTAATAAGAAATGCGAAAAAAGTGATGGACATGTTCCACTATGGAAAAGGTTACAAAGCCATTTCCAAGGCGTTGGGGCTCCAGTGAATCACTGATAGAGCCATTATCCACAAATGGAGAGAACTGGGAACAAGCAAACCTTCCTCGGAGTGGTCAGCCAGCTAAAATTACTCCAGACGATGACTCATCCAGGAGGTTACAAAACCTAGAAAAACATCGAGAGAACTGTAGGCCTCGCTGGCCTCAGTTAAGATCAATGTTCATGACTCTACTATAAGAAAAACACTGGCCAAAGCTGGCATCCATGGCAAAGTTTCAAGGCGAAAACCATTGGTGTCCAAAAAGAATATTTAGGCTCGTCTAACGTTTTCCCCAAAAAATCAACGATGATCCTCCACACTTTTGGATGAACATTGTGTGGACTGATGAGTGAAAAGTTGAATTTGTTGGAAGGTGTGCGGCCCGTTACATTTGGCGAGAAAAATGGCACAGCATTCCATCAAAGGAACACTATACCACCAGGGAAGCATAGTGGTGGCAGTGGGTACCCGGACGTTCGGTCGAGCGGACGTTCGGTCGATCGGACGCTCGGTCGAGCGGACGTTCGGTCGAGCGGACGATAGAAAGCGTGTTACGAGAAGACGAGGTGAGCACAACCATCAATCTTGTCTCATGCCAACAGGGATAGCTCCTGAGACTATTCATGTTTGGGGTTGCTTTTCAGTCAAGGGAGTGGGCTCTCTCACAATCTTTCCTAAAAACACAGCGATGAACAAAGAATGGTCCCAGAACGTCTTTCGAGAGCAACTTCTCTCAACAATCCAGGGGCAATTAGGTAATGAGGAATGCCTTTTCCAGCATGATGGAACACCTTGCCATAAAGCAAGGTCATAACAAAATGGTCTAGGGAAGATTTTGGACCCTTGGCAAGGAAACTCTCCAGATGATCTTAATCCCATTGAGAATTTGTGGTCAATCCTCAAGAGGCGGGTGGACAGTCAAAAACCCACAAATTCTGACAAATTCCAAGCATTGATTATGGAAGAATGGATGGCCATCAGTCAGGATTTGGTTCAGAAGTTGATTGACAGCATGCCAGGGAGAATTGCAGAGGTCTTCTCAATTAAAGGTTTTGATACTTGTGAAATGCTTCTAATTGAAAGTCATTATACCATAGAAACATCTGGCAAACACCTAAAACCCGTGAAGGCACACAATTTGTGAAATTTAAATATGTGTAATTCTCAAAACTATAGGCCATGACTGTTCAGTATTTAAAGTATTTACATTTTTTATATACAGACTATATTGAGATACGAATACATTAAAGTCTTCATATGATTATAGCTGTAATATTTAATAAGTACATTTCTTGATAATTGTTCTTGTGTACTTGTATAGGCGCGAAAACATGTAGTATGGTAGTAGTAATACGGGTGATCCTACCCTGTGGAATTTCAACTATCACAGCCATCTATATTGTCCACGATAATCGAGGGATTACTGAAATTCTTTTCTTCCTTGATAACAAGAATTTTGCCCATTTCATGCAAATGTTATGAAAATGTTGCAAAATTCTAAAACTTGTTAACTTGGGTTAAAGTGGGTTAAGTTTATCCAAATTTTTACACTTGATTTTTAAAATGCCTTGTGTAGTGAAAGTACATCGTTTCTTTTTCTGAGGCTGAAAATAGCCTGCTGATGATGTCTCCAGTTGATTATTTTATTTATTTAATATTGCACCGAAAAGTTTTGGATTGTAGGCAAATATATAAAAATAAAAATGCCTGTCAAAATGTCTGCATGTTTTATACATTGCCCATTGTGTAGGGAGGGAGTATTCATATATTTATTCCACAACAGAACAAAAACACTTTTTCAAACCATATTTTGTATTGTCTATGTTTTTAAAGTAAGTTAATATAGTTACTGTCGTAATTGAATAACGAGGAAAGTAATTTATTTACTCATTCACCAAAGTTTGAAGTTTCACATTTGAACGACAAATGATGTGATAGTTATCATGATAATTATCTATCGACTGATCCTTTCTTTTTATCATAATTTTTGTCATATCACTCAGGCCTATATAAATGTCTGTTTAGTTTTCCAGAACAGTAGAACTTTCAAGAACATGCATTGGAACCCCATGTTATTTGTCAAATGAAATTTTTGAAAATAAAAGGTAATAGATCACTGTCAGGGTTATTAGTCTTCCTTTATTATATAATTGCTCGCAATGAAGAACGCTTTCCTTCACTTAGCTTATTAACATTAGAAAAGTTATTATAGTACTGCTTGCAACGATGTAAATTCTTTGCTCCTTAGTTAGACCAAACAACAGGAAGGTCGAATCCTCTTGGAATGCTGGAATGTGGAGATCCTTCGGCTCTACATGACCTTTATTTGTTTAAACGTCTATTGTAACTAGGGTCCTTTATTGTCTATTGACTTCTCACTCCTGTTTTCCCACCCCTCCCTTGAGAGCTGAGACGTCCATTGTAACTAGAGTCCTTGAAGCTAATAAACAAGAAAAAGATGCGTGTGATGCCAGAAGGAACCTGGACAGAGACCTGTAAGGTTCGATTCTTTCTTAAAAGAAAACCCAGAAAATTGTCTTGTCTCTTTATTTGTGCGTGCATTTAGGAATGCCTATTGGTGAACCTAACAATCACTATTGTAATTTTATGCTGCTTTCGTAGTTGGTCATAGACAAGGGGTAACCAGTGGTGTGGAAGAATGAGCCACAGGAAATGTTATTCAAAGCCTAGTGTCAGAGCTTAACGTTGGCAGCTGGCTTCAAAACATATGATAGGTTCACCCTTTAGGCATTCCCAAATGCACGCACAAATAAAACAGACATCTGACTCATAACCGGTGTCTTGAAAGAGAGAATCAATCCTCGCATGTCTTCGGACAAGATCATTCTCTCATAGGCTGTCCAATAAGCAGATACAATCCTTGCAATTTGGAATTTGTTAGAGCAATTGCACCAACCGTAAGTCGGTATAGCAAAGAGTGTAAGCAGGGGATAAGACAATACCCACACATTGTCAAAGTATTAGCCAAAAAAGCCATTGATATCACCTCGGTGAAGGCCAATTTTCTTACATTTGCCGAAGGCATTATCCCACCAGCCTGCCAGAAGGTGGACAGTTCCACTCCAAAGTGCCTCTTCGTTTCCGGTTCAGGGTCTGCAGGCCTTCAACGGCTCTGGTTAGGGACCCATTGGGGGACGTGTCGTTGAGTGCAACATTTTCAAACATTCCATACCCCCCCTGCTCCATCAAGAGCGCATCAACCGTCAGAAGCTCGTTTGGGTCTACGCGATCTGATAACCGGGGCTCTACTCACTCAAATCTGGTTAGTAAGGCTGCAATTCCCGGTAAGACAGTAACGCCCTCTTGGCGTCGAAACTCTGTCACGGAGCGCGAGACGCATAGGTGTAATTTTTGCCATAGAATTGGGCATCTTAGAGTGGATTGCTTTTCCTGGAAAAAACGTCAGAACAAGGACCAGGTGAAGGATTTGAATGTGAAAGAGACAGGAATGGTTCAGACACTGCGTCTTCAGTCTACAGTCTCTGATGTTAAATCGTCAGGTGACTCGATGGACGTAGTCGATAATGGGTACACGCCCTATTTGTATAGTGGGTGTGTCTCTCTCCGTTCAGATTTACAACAAGCTTTCACGGTCCGTATATTACGGGACACCGGCGCGAACCAGTCTCTGATGTTGTCTGGTATCCTACCTTTTTCTGGCGAGTCTGAATCCAATGTGTTGGTAACGGGAGTAGGTTGCGGTTACATATCCGCTCCGTTACATCAAGTCCACTTGAAGTGTGAGTTAATCACAGGTACATACAAAGTAGGGGTAACCTTGAGTTTGCCAGTGGCAGGTGTGGATATTCTTATGGGGAACGACATTATTAGGGGGAGAGACAGAGTAGTGCCTGTGGTGGAGGTGCTAAAGCAGCCTGTTATTTCATGTCCCGATGCGCTTTCCAAAAGTTTTCCTGATGTATTCCCGTATGTGCCGTCATTCGAGCGCAGGCTCGAAAAAAACAAGAAGTAGATTTATAATAATAATAATAATAATCGGACATAGGCCATGTCGTCATTACCACAACACAAAAAGCCTACTTGTCATCACACGCAGAAACTGCGTGTGACGAAATTGATGGTGCTTCTCCATAAGCTACGTTTAATCGGCAAAAGACCTAAATAAGTGTAAGTTACGGACTTGTAATTTGTCATTCCGCTGTTGTGGATACAGGTCGCTTACCTCTCGATTACCGCACACTGTCTGACACTTACCTTACTGTCTGCCACTTACCTTCCTTCAAGTCAGCCAGCAGGAGGCAGATCACCAACCAATTCATATGCCGCAGAAGGGAATGTGTGGTATGTTAGCGCGAGTTTAGATGTCTGATGGATGTGGGGAAAAAACTGTCCTTAAGCCTATTTGTCCGAGCTTTGTGGGACCTATAGCGTCTGCCAGAGGGCAGCAGCTGGAACAGATTGTGACCAGGGTGGTAAGGGTCCCCTATGATGTTCTTGGCTCTGCTGAGGTAACGCGGGCTGGCAATGTCTTCAAGTGAGGGCAGAGAGCAGCCGACAATCCTCTGGGCAGTGTTAATCACTTTCTGCATGGCCTTTTTGTCTGCCGCCGTGCTTCCAGCGTACCACACTGTGATGCCGTACGCCAGGATGCTCTCTACAGTGGTTCTATAGAAGGTTCTCAGAAGATTGGAGCCCAAGTTGTTCTTCCTAAGTACCCTGAGGAAATGGAGTCGTGTCTGAGCCTTCTTCACCACTGCCGTGGTGTTTGTAGACCATGAGAGCTTGTCCGTGACGTGGACCCCCAGGAATTTAAAGGACTGGACCCTGTCTACACATACTCCATTTATGAGGAGTGGGGCCAGATCTGTGCCGTGTTTGCGAAAGTCCAAGATTATTTCTTTAGTTTTCGTGGTGTTCATTGTGAGATTGTTCACCGAGCACCACGAAGACAAATTGTTGACCTCATCTCTGTAAGCCGACTCATCCCCTCCTGAGATGAGTCCGACCACAGTGGTGTCGTCAGCGAATTTGATGATGGCGTATCAGACACCATGTTTCCACCTGAGTTGTTTGATAGGGCTGGAAAATTCACCACAGAGTCCGCTGCGGCTCTAGCCTCTGAGAAGGGAGTTCATATGACTCGTGACGCTCTAATCGCTGCTCAGATTGAGGACAGTACCCTAAACAAGTGTTTTGAATATACTGTAGCACCTGAAGTTGCGAAGACCATGCCGACAGCTTATTATGTTTATGATGGACTGCTCATGCGTAGGGGGTCTACGCGGAAGGAGGGTGACGATGAAAGGGAAGAGCTCTGTCAAATAGTAGTGCCCAAACCATTTCGCCAGTCAGTACTGTCTTTGGCCCATGACAATTTCTGGGCTGGTCATTTAGGAGTTCCTAAAACCTATTCGCGCCTATCCTAGCATTTCTTTTGGCCAGGCCTTAAGAAAGATGTGTCCACGTTTTGCCGCACTTGTCACGTGTGTCAAATGACTGGCAAGCCTAATCAAACAATCTCACCTGCTCCTTTACGTCCAATACCTATCATGGGGGAGCCCATTGAACACATTCTAGTAGATTGTGTTGGTCCCCATCCGCGAACCAAATCTGGCAACCAATACTTGCTGACTGTCATGTGTATGGCTACGCGCTATCCCGAAGCCATTCCGTTGCGAAAGATCAAAGGCCCTGATCAAGTTTTTCTCTACTTTTGGTCTTCCACGGATTGTGCAGACAGAACAAGGCACAAATTTCTTGTCGGGGATATTTGAGCAAGTGTTGCAGTCGCTGTCAATCAGCCACCGCGTTTCTAGTGCATACCATCCGGAATCACAGGGCGCGTTAGAAAGATGGCATCAGACAGTAAAATCTGTGTTGCGCAAGTATTGTTTGGCTACCGGAAAATATTAGGATGAAGGAGTGCCCTTGTAATGTTCCCTGTGCGCGGGGCAGTGCAAGAATCTACGGGTTTTAGTCCCTCAGAGCTCGTTTTTGGTCACTCGGTTAGAGGGCCATTAGACGCACTAAAAGAGCAGATTGTTAGTGAAAAGCCCGCCAAAACTAGTGTGCTGCAGTATGTCAGTCATTTTCGCGAACGACTACACAATGTGTGGGAGATGGCTACAGATAATCTCTCTGGTGCGCAAGAAGGAATGAAACTTCGATTTGACAAAAAGGCAGTCCGGCGGCCTTTACAGGCAGGCGATAAAGTGCTTGTTTTGTTGCCCGTACAAGGAGCCTCTCTACAGGCTCGATTCTCTGGTCCTTACTCGATAAGTAAAAAGTTGAGTGAGACAAACTACCTGGTAAACACTCTAGACCGCAGAAAACAGGCGAGTGTGTCATGTGAACATGCTCAAGGAATATCATCCACGAGACGAAAGTGTCAAAGAACTGCCGGTTGTGCGCAGTGCGCTGTCACCCGTATCTGTCGCCGTTACAGCGCCAGTACGCCTATGTGGCACAGAGATGCAGGGAGACGAGGATGGTTTGTCGGTGTGCGAGACTCAAACACAATCTCCCCGGCTGTGCAATTCTGACATGTTACAAAACCTGTCCACGTTAATGCAACATCTAAACAAACAGCAGGAGTCTGACGTGGTTCAGTTAATTTCAGACCAACTTTATTTGGCGACGTTCTCACCCGCACAACCGTTTTGGAACATGATATTGATGTAGGCGGGGCACGTCCCATTAAACAGCATCCATACAGGGTTAATATTGAAAAGAGGAAACTAATGGAGGAAGAGGCTGCCTATCTGGTAAACAACAATCTAGTTCACCCTAGTTCCAGTGCGTGGAGCTCTCCATGTTTACTAGTACCAAAGCCAGATTCTCCTGTTAGATTTTGTACCGACTATAGACGGGAGAACAAAGTAACTGTTCCAGACTCATTTCCTATGCCAAGAGTAGACGACTGTATTGATACCATAGGATCTGCCAAATATGTATCAAAAATTGACATGCTAAAAGGGTACTGGCAAGTTGGTCTTACGTCTAGAGCATCCGAAATCAGTGCTTTTGTGACCCCAGATGCATTCATGCAAAATTTGGTAATGGCTTTTGGCATGCGTAACGCTCCGGCTACTTTCCAGAGTTTAGTGAGTCTGGTATTTGCAGGTGTTCCAAACTTCATAGCTTATTTAGACGATGTGGTGGTTTACTCATCCACCTGGCCTGAACATATGGCTTCGCTGCGAACTGTCTTCCAACGCTTGGCTGATGCCTCTCTCACTCTGAACTTGGAAAAATGCGAATTTGGAAAAGCCAAGGTTACGTATTTGGGTAAGGTGGTGGGCGGTGGCGAGGTCCGCCCCTTAGACGGAAAAGTGGCTGCTATCCAGGCTTTTCCACCTCCTACCAACAGGCGAGAGCTACGGAGATTGTTAAGCATGACTGGTTACTACAGGGGTTTCTGCCGAAATTTCTCGTCTGTTGCCGCTCCCCTGACTGACCTGATAAGTCTCTCCGTGCCATTCATATGGTCGACTGAGTGCCAGTCTGCATTCGAGAACTGCAAGGCTCTCTTTTGCAGTGCCCCAGTCCTCAGGGCTCCTGATTTTTCTTCACCATTCTCTATTGAAGTCGATGCGAGCGGTCTTGGTGTGGGCGCGGTAGACCCAGCAGGACCCAGATGGTTTAGTCCATTCCGTTGCGTACTTCTCTAAGAAGTTTAATGCCAGTCAAAAGCGGCATTCTACGATTGAACAGGAGACGCTTGCTCTGCTATTAGCGCTCCAATTATTTGATGTTTATGTAGAATCTACTTCAACTCCAGTCGTGGTGTACACCGACCACAATTCGTTAGTCTTTGTGGATAAAATGTTTAACCACAATCAGCGGTTGATGCGCTGGGTGCTTGTCCTTCAAAATTATAATTTGAGTATTCATCACAAAAGAGGCTCAGAAAATGTTTTGGCTGATGCCCTGTCTCGGGTTTAGGAGGAGAGTTGTATCAGGATTGTGTTGGTTGGTTGAGGCAGGTTGGTGGTTCAATTTCGTCAACAGGTTGACTCTTGAGGGGGGAGGTGTTACGGCTGTCAGCCTGGGTACACACTATATATTAGGGTGTGTTGTTTTGTGTGTGGTTTCTTTTTCTTCTGCAGGTACATGGAGCTGTGGCTCCACCCCTGTGGCAAAGCCAGCCCAGGCCAACACAGCTGTGACTACTTCCTTATCATCCCTCCTCCAATCAAGATCCACTTCCTGTCCTTATTTAAACCCTCTTATTTTTCAGTTCAGCCCTTGACTCCCTTGACTGGCTGTGATTGTAAATGCTGAGGCAGTGGAGTCCTTATTTTCTCTAAGATAGCACTTATTGTCTAGAGTTAAGTAAGTTTTGTTTGCCCCCGCTTCACCTGGTATTGTAAGTACGCTAGTCATTGTTATATTTAGTATTTATGTTGATAAAGTTAATTATTTTGGGCTGCATAGGGGGACTTGAGATACGTTTAGACACCTCGGGGTAAACATATAGTTTGTTGCATTTATACATGTAGTTTATTCCCCTGTCTAGACTTTTATTACATCAGTTCTGACAGTGGCACCCTTAGGCCTTATTTCCTGTATTTTTGTGGGTTTTCATTCGAACACCTGTCTGGGAGGGTGTTTTTTTACCGTTTTTATTTGAGGGTGCCACTTTAGTATCTTTTGCTTCCCCTATGTTGTCCCGTAGTCCAGGTTTTGGTGGACTTTGTTGTTAATAAATTATCATTGAAGGCTACTTGCCGTGTGTGTCTGGCTCGTCATTGACTGAATCTTTCTGCTGTGGTAGTTGCGACTCCCGGGTATATCTTACCATCAGCGGGAGTCGTAACAACTGGAAAGTCATGAGACAGGTGGCTGCCAGCTGTTCCTTCCTTTTGACAGGAGTTATATAATGTATTTGCCCCACTTCACCACCATAAGCCAAAACATGGAATCAGTGGCGCAGTTTGTCTTGGACAATGGGCACACCATGTCTCATTTACCGCCCCGAGATTCAGACCATGCCCTGTAAGGTTCAAACAGGTAAAGTAAGCACAGTGGAAAAATTGGCTTGTCATTCACTGCTTTCGTAACAGGATAGACACTGTTTCAATATTTTTTCTTTTCTTTACAAGCAGGACACATTTTTCTTTTGTAAAAACACTTTCCCCAAAGAATGGTGATTGAGGGAGTTGTTATATTCAATCATATTTTCCCTCGTCTGGTCATTTGTTTTAACCCTTTGTAAGAAGGTTTAGTCTCAATTTAAATGCTTTCACCTTTTTTTGCATATTTAGACAATACTAAAACCAATATAAAAGAGTTCCCTTTCATTTTATTACATCAGAAAGCTGTTCACCTGTCTCGTCAAACGTTTCAACTGAGAGAAACTTCTTATAGTGCAAAGGTGAATCCACATCCCTTCTCAGCCCATTTTTGGGTCGGCTAGTGCTTCTTCTTTATACTGCAGGTTGAGCACCCAGGCTCCTGGCAACACCGTTGGTCCAGTCCGTTTACTGTTGAGAAGCAGTCTCCTTCTGGTAACCCCAATTCAATGCGTGTCCTTAAAGATTTTTCTTTTTACGTAGTCAACCAGATTAGCCTCATCATCCAGTTCCAATCGTGCAGTGAATAATGGCGATTTGTATGGTCTAGCAAATAGGATTTTCATATGTTGTTGTCCGATTGAACTCGTTATGTAGGCGCAGTGATTTCATAACGAGATATGGAACCTTTTGTCAATCCAGCCTATTATTTTGTTAATAACACAATTTGGGTGCCATAATCACTATAAATCAATGGTTCTTTGGAATTTTAAATCGTGCACTGATATGCCGAGCACAGGTTAAGCATGCTCTGCAACCAACTTAACCCTATAAATTGTGTGGTGGCACCGTACCAAGGCCACCATCTCCCCTGTCGAGACATAGGACTTCCCATGACTCAAGCCAGCTATGTTAAAAGCAGCTCACCCAAGTAAGCTGATGTACCAATTTGTTTTTTGTTTCTGTTTTTTTCCGTTTCTCAAAACAGATTATTTGTTTCTCCACGTTAAGTTTCAAATGTGGAGTACTGCCGCTGCATTTTCGTCAAAAATTTCATTTGTCGAAAAAAAATATGTATTTTTTTTCCTAATCTGTTGCCGCCATCCCCGAAAGGCTCATTGGCGATTTCCGAAACCAATTTCAAATTTCCAAATCCTTTTCCACCTTGATATCTGATTGATAAGACTATATCTGGGTGGCCAGCCAATCAAAAACACAAGACAGAGACAATCATTCATGCTCACACTCATAATCAGGGGAATTTAGAGTGTTCAACCAGTCTAACATCCATAATTTTGTTTTGTGGGAGGAAACTGGAGTACCCGGAGAAAACCCACAAATTCTCGAGGACACCAGGAATACTCCACACTCTGGAAAGTCGGGATCCACTCGGCTTTCATTAGTAGATCTTAGAACCCCAAGGTTGATGCGCTAATCACTAGTCTTTCTATTTGGGTCGTTTACCCATACATCAGTGGCCCGTAAATTTTCATCACAGGTGGAAACCACCATCCCTAGTGGGGCTTCTTGGTAGTTCACCCCCTTTTGCTGCCCTATCAGCAATAATCATTCCAGAAGGAACTAGGTAATTAATGTGTTATATTCGCGTGACACACATCTACAAGTAGAAATTTGTTTTGGAAGTTCAATTGCCGCCGTTTGTCGCCCTAGTCAGCCAGCATGAGCGACTGCCATTGTCGTGGCAATAGTTTCGCCTCTAAAGTTTGTTTTGGTAACCGTCAATGTATCTCGTATTCCGTTCGAGTTTTGCCCATTCCATTTATTCCTAGACAACCCATCTACCTAAAGCATTACCAGAGGTTTCATATCATAATTTGGAAGTGCTATTTTTTTCTACCATAATTCCAGCACTTGTTTCATACCATGAAAGGCCCCACCAGATTTTGGGCATCCAGTGCCAAATAGAGCCTATCGCCAAATTTCCCTCGAATTTGTTTCACATTCCCCAAATATTCCCGAACTCATGCGCCAACGCATTTTGTCAAACCCAAAGCGACAAACATCATCTGTTTCTTAGCCAGATTTTTGTGCTTGGAGAATTGTCCATTTCCCACTTATCTAAGCTTGTCCTTGCCAATCGTTATCGCTGTAACATTTAGGAGCATTAACCCCATAATTGCAATGCTGTAAGTTTTAAGCCAAGTTCCTCATGCGTCTTCGGACAAGATCATTCTCCCGAATCGATGCCTTTCTTGCTTATTTATTACATAAGATTTTACAACAGGCACGGATCCGAGGAAGCGGTATCACCACCTGGTGCGAAGTCGAAGTCAAAACAATTGTGTGAGAGGTCGATGGTCCTCAAAAACATTCTTCTTCATTGCCAGCAAATAATGTAATGTATACTAATTATCCTAAGCAAAGCAAAGCCTTCTTCATTGCAAAAAAATATATAATAATTTAATCAAATAATAACCCTAACAATATACTTTTCCTGATTCAAACAAACATTTTTTAAAGCCTGTTACAAACTTTGGTTTTTGTCTGTTTGGTGACACTTTTAGACAATTGTACAGTGGTAGGTTTGTTATATCAGCGATATAGCGATACATAAGACTCCCACAAAAATATGTCTCATTGTCACAATTTAAAAATAAAAAAGTAGCGCATTTTATATTTCGCACTCTCTTTTCCTCTCCAAGTACCGATAATCTGTTTTTTAGGCTATATTTATGAAAAAAAGGTAGTTGTTACATTTAACAGGTGCTTGATACCCTTTATAGCATACTTCTGCTTAAAGATGGTACATATTGTCGAAGTGCTCCTCTCATATTGGCGAGTCAGCTCAGTCACACGTACAGCACTCATGTTTTTCGATTATTTCGTGTATAATAGCGATTGTCTTCATACGCTTTTTCTTCTCACGACCCTTCAATGCATCGGCTTGCTTTGGGCCCATTGTTTTTCCCTTAATTCTGGACTGATTAACTCAAAAGAAAAAAAAATGCAACCTGTATGCTCAGTGCTTGTAGATATCTTTAGGCAAGGGAGATGCGGCCAGAAAAAGAGTTATCATAAGCAGCCTCTCGCGTACTCGTCCACCTGGCTGTCTCGTATGCTCATATCTCAAATTTGTCTCGTATTTCAAGTCAAATATTTGCACAGATTTTTCCTCGTATCTCAAATTTCTCATATGTTGGGGCGCTCGTATGTCAAGATATTACTGTCAAGGTATTAATGTACTTGGAAGTCTCGCGCAAACTGCACAACCACAAAGCCTAGACTGTAGGACACTGGTATCAGTATTTTCAGCAATTCCCTGGTCGTCTGTTGAGTCACAACGAAACCAGACTGAATGCATTTAAAATGCATCATTGCATATCCATGGGCAAAGCCAAGTCTGTTTAACTATTCTTGGACAAACATTGCAACAGGTGCTTTTATCCTGAAAATACGTATGTGCGTGATTTACCTGCGTAAAGGCAACAAACTATAATAACAATTCCATGACTCTGACTTAATGACTGGGCTATCAACTTGGTCCACAAACATAGATGCCCTGTACAAAAGGGGCCACAGCCGCCTCTACCTACTGAGGAGTAGTTACTACAAAGTAGTCCTTTGGAGTGTGCAGGACACTGCTGAGGACTTTCTACGACACTGTGGTGGCATCTACAGTGTTTTATGCAGTGCTCTGTTGGGGATGCGGGAGCACGGAGAGGGACAGGAACAGGCTGAATAAGCTGGTCAGGAGGGCCAGCTCTGTTCTGGGCTGTCCTCTGGACTCTGTGGAGGAAGTGGGAGAGCGGAGAATGCTGACCAGGATGATGTCCATCATGGACAGCACCTCCCACCCCCTGCATGAGTCTGTGGAGTCCCTCCGAAGCTCCTTTAGCAATAGACTGCGGCACCCTCATTGCAGGAAGGAGCGCTTCCGCAGATCCTTCCTCCCATCAGCTGTCAGGCTCTTTAACAAAAAAATGGCTGAGTGTTGAGAACTACCGTATGCATGCATGTATATTTATGTGTATGTATGTATATATGTGCTAAGCAACACGCTTATTTATTTATATATTTATTCATGTATTTATTTATTACCTTACTTTTACCTATCTATTTATGTCTAAAATGCCTTTCCTATTCCTGCATCCTCACCCTCTTGCTACTGTGACAACAAAATTTCCCGAATACGGGATGAATAAAGTTATCCAATCCGCCACTGTCTTACCCCCATATTTAAATATAAAACTTGATTTTGCTAAATAGACCGTATAGAATAGGGGTCTCCAAACGATTCCAGAAAGGGCCGCAGTGGGTGCGGATTTTCTTTCCAACCTATAAGAGGAAACCTTTCCACAAATCTGGTATCTTAGAAGTGCAATCAGTGGAATGCAGTCAGGTGTTTCTTGTTTCAGCAGTAACCTCATTGGTTAAACTGTTTGTGTTGGATTGGTTGGAACAAAAACCTGCACCCACAGCAGCCCTCGAGAACAATCAAGTGTGGATGCGCGCAGGTGTCCTCCTGTCTATAGAATTTGCAGGAAACACTTAGCACGTGACTTCAAAGTATCTCTATAACTAATGCTTGTTTGTTTTGTTTTTTAAAAAACAATCTTCGAAATAAATTAATCAGAAAAACGGAGATTTAAAAAAACTAATTTAAAAAAGACCCTTAAAATAAATTACTCAGAAAAACAAAGTTCCAAAAAAAGATTCAAAAACAACCCTCAAAATAATTAATTAAAAAAAACAGGTGGAAAAAAAAACTAATTCAGAAAACAACCCCAGAAAATAAATTTAGGAACAACAGTTTTAAAAATAATTCAAAAAACAACCCCAAAAATAAATGAATTTGAAAAACGGTCAGGGCTTTTTCATTTTTAAAGCGAAAGCACTACGCTTCTGTAATTATCAACATTTGGTTATGAGCAAGCAAAATTGCACAGTCCCTATAGTATTATTCATGATTGTTTGGTGGTAAGGATAAGTACGCTTCTTGTGGTTATTTTTACGTGATGAAAAACCTTTGCAATCAACAATATTTTAAAACATAATATATGTATTACAAGCGATAATGACGAACATTTTACACTGGACACACAAGGGGAAAAAAGATAACTTTACAGTGTGTACTTTCGTCTTACCTGACAGAACCGCCGAATGGTCCTCTTATTGAACAGTTTATATTTATAGGTGAGATACAAGCTTCTTTGTTGGCGGGGTATGAATGGCTTTGCTCGAGGGTTAGGTGTCCAGGTCTCCATTCCGTTATAAATTTCAGATTGTTGCCTATATTGTTCTCTTCGTTCTGCTACAAAAGGGCCATATACAGCCACAATTTATTGACTGCAAATAAACAGGGAGTTGCTAACGCTATCCAAAAACGAGTGTACACAAAAATGTAGCTACCACCAAACCACGCATTGGGAATTTGGCCCAGATTATGGCACACTACTGAATTGCCTTATTTAAGTGCAAATGTATGTTTTGCACTCCCATTTGTAAATCGAAGTGATCTAAAATAGTAAATTCAGTAAAATGCTTTTGTATGCCTGGAACATAAAACATGTTTTGGGTTCTGTCTACTCATAGATATTCCATAGAAAAGGCTCATTCGGCCATATTGCGTCAGAGATATTTGTAAACATGGCCAGTATTCAAAGGAGCATGCATTTTGGATTAGCCAAAGATTATAATTTTGTCAGTCAAACAACAAACGGATGGATTTGTCAAAAATAGCAGGGATGAGGTAAATTTTATTGCGTCCTTCATAAAATTGTATCAATTTCTCAAATCCAGCCTAAATAATGGTTCACATAATTACGTTAGTTAAAAAATACAAACCCTTTGTAAATGTATCTTGAATTCAACATATAGAATATATTTGTGAGGAAATCACTAAATCGCCTTCAGTCCATTGTAGTAGAGACTGCCTAATAAGTACTCCGACGCAAAGATGGCCGCCCTTAAGTACCCCGCCTACTCCACTTTTGGCCAGCTATTTTTATATACACGATATCTATGAGTGTGTCACTGTCACAGATTGACTGACGTCACTCTCTTAACTACTTTTCTCCTAGGATTGGATTGGATAACTTTCTTCATCCCGTATTCGGGAAATTTCATTGTGACAGTAGCAAGAAAAGGCATAGTTATACGTTAGACAGTACAGTCAAAGGCCACAGAACAACAAAGCAAATAGCACAAAGTACAAAGCAAATCAAAGTCAATGGGATCATTAAGAATCACCAAATCATTAAGACAGAAAAGCAGCAAAAACACAAAACTAGCTACGAGTTTCGGTAGCAAAAACGGACAGACTCAAAAAGATGTAAAGTTGGACAAAAACTAGAACCACACACAGGAAGTCTTCCATGAGATGGGGAACTTCTGCAGACTGTGACCGAGGTAGAGAATATGCAGAGTCACTCTTCCAAGTTTATCCGCACATCTGCACTATTTACTGGCCGAAAATGCCTCGAGGATTTTTTCCCAACCACTGTGCCTAGGGACACTGGCGTTCCGCGCGAAATTACAAGAGGTCCTACAATGTAATATCTCATCTCATCCCATTTTCTGAAGCGCTTTATTCTCACTGGGATCGCAGGGGGTGCTGGAGCCTATCCCAGCTTACTTCGGGCCAGAGGCGGGGGACACCCTAAATTGGTGGCCAGCCGATCGCAGGGCACAAGGAGACAAACAACCATGCACGCTCATGCTCACACCTAGGGGCAATTTAAAGTGTCCAATCAGCAAACCATGTGTGTATGTGTCAACCCTGTTAGGTTTGTTACTTAGCTAATTTTACCCAGTCTTAAGTTTTGTCGATTGGTTCCTGCTCTTCTCGCTCCTACTTTGCTTGCACCCGAGAACGATCATGACAAAATGTAACAAAACGCTATTATGAGAGAATAAAATCCAGGCACCCTTGCAGGATACAGTTAAAAAACAATACATCTGGTGATGGTTTTTTACATACTCAAATGATGAGCAAAAATAGCCATGTGTCAGAAATTATTTCATAATCTTCCATTAGAACATCATCAAAATGATCAAGTGGAGGAGGGCACCGGATGGTAGGATCATACGGACAGTTGTGGTCAAAAGTTTAAATACACTTGTGAAGAACATAATGTCATGGCTCTCTTGAGTTTCCAGTTATTTCCACAACTCTGATTTTTCTCTGATAGAGTGATTGGAACAGATACTTCTTTGTCACAAAAAACATTCATGAAGTTTGGTTCTTTTATGACTTTATTATGGGTGAACAGAAAAAAGTGATCAACTCTGTTGGGTCAAAAATATACATACAACAGCGCTAATATTTGGTAACATGTCCCTTGGCCATTTTCACTTAAATTAGGCGCTTTTGGTAGCCATCCACAAGCTTCTGGCAAGCTTTTGGTTGAATCTTTGACCACTCCTCTTGACAGAGTTGGTGCAGTTCAGTTAAAATTGATGGCTTTCTGACATGAACTTGTTTCTTCAGCATTGTCCACAAGTTCTCAATGAGGTTTAAGTCAGGACTTTGGGAAGGCCATTCGAAAACCTTAATTCTAACCTGATTTAGCCATTCCATTACCACTTTTGATGTGTTTGGGGTCATTGTCCTTTTGGAACACCCAACTGCAGGTCCCAAGACCCAATCTTTGGGCTGATGACTTTAGGTTATCTTGAAGAATTTGAAGGTAATCCTCCTTCTTTATTATCCCATTTACTCTCTGTAACGCACCAGTTCCATTGGTAGAAAAACAGCCCCACAACATAATACTACCACCACCGTGCTTGACGGTAGGCATGGTGTACTTGGGGTTAAAGGCCTCACCTTTTCTCCTTCAAACATATTGTTGGGCATTGTGGCCAAACAGCTCGATTTTTGTTTCGTCTGACCACAGAACTTTCCTCCAGAAGGTCTTATCTTTGTCCATGTGATCAGCAGCAAACTTCAGTCAAGCCTTAAGGTGCCGCTTTTGGAGCGAGGGCTTCCTTCTTGCACGGCAGCCTCTCAGTCCAGTTGAATCTTCACCCTCCTGACCAATTTTCTCTCAGCAGCAGGTGATAGCTTGCGTTTTCTTCATGATCGTGGCAGTGACAAAACAGTGCCATGCACTTTATACTTACAAACAATTGTTTGCACTGTTGCTATTGGGACCTGCAGCTGCTTTGAAATGGCTCCAAGTGACTTTCCTGACTTGTTCAAGTCAAGGATTCGCTTTTTCAGATCCATGCTAAGCTCCTTTGACTTTCCCATTGCAGTGTTTGTGGGCGTTTGCATCCAAGGAGCCCTATTTAAATGGCCTCAGAGAAGTCACCAGCTGTAGTCACTCATAATCACTCACAATAAGTTAAGAGGCCATGCTATGAAGCTCATTTCACTGACACAACTTTCTTAGTCACCAAAATTGCTAATTCGTGTTGCTGTATGTATATTTTTGACCCAGCAAATTTGATCACTTTTGTCTGTTCACCCACAATAAAGTCATAAAAGAACCAAACTTCATGAATGTTTTTTGTGACAAAGAAGTATCTGTTCCAATCACTCTATCAGAGAAAAATCAGAGTTGTAGAAATAACTGGAAACACGTAGAGCCATGACATTATGTTCTTCACAAGTGTATGTAAACTTTTGACCACAACTGTATACAGAGCTGCAACTACTCTGGAATTTCAGGAGTTTACACGGAAATGCAAGGCAAACCCCAGGACTAAGGGCAGCCTACCTAAACTCCGGAAATCCCCAAAAACTGTCACTTACATTTTTTTTAAGCAACCATTTCGGAAAAGTACCAAATTTCTAATTTAAATGCCTTGAAATTCACACCATCGCTATGGCTCCCGCCATCTTACTTCAACTGCACTGTAAACTGGAAGAATTCGGTAACATGAGTGCATTGTGAATCATTTACTCATCAGTTACAAGTTCTGACAAATGATTCGCCTTGTGCGACTTCAGCGCATATCGATTTTGCGTGAATCACATTCACTCCGGATAAACTCCAGAAATGGGACAAGGGTACTCCTGAAATGGGGTCGACGGAGGTTGGCAGCTCTGCATATAGTAAGGTAGCAGAAACATTTGGGTTAATAACACTATAGAAATAAATCTCCTAATCATAGCTCTCGCACATGGGACAATGCAGCAACTAAGAAGTGAAAACAAGGAGAATAAAGTAATAAGAGAAGTCAGTACAGAAACTATCAAATGTGTCCATTTCCCAAAAACACCGGCAAACCAATCAAAAATCGCAGAAACAACCACGGACTGTTCTTTTAATTGTTTAGCCAAATCTTAGAGCAACAGTAACTTTACCACCAGGAGCCACGCTATTAGCAATGAAAGCATTGATCACCAAACAGAGAACATACATACATACATACAGAGAATGTACATGCATGCATACGGTAGGTGTTAAGACCTACCGTATGCATGCATGTACATTTATGTGTATGTATGTATGTATATATGTCCTAAGCAACACGCTTATTTAATTATATATTTATTCATGTATTTATTTCTTGACCTACTTATTACCTATCTATTACCTATCTATTTATGTCTAAAATGCCTTTCCTATTCCTGCATCCTCACCCTCTTGCCACTGGAACAACGAAATTTCCCGAATACGGGATGAATAAAGTTATCCAATCCAATACACAACCTTGTTCAGCCATTAACATGTCCAAGGCAATCGGTTTTATAAGGCGGTTAAAGAGGTACTGCTAAGTTGTTCAGATATCCCTTCTACGGCATCAGTTGTAAGGTTAACAGTAGGGTGTAAATGGTAGTGAACCTTATTAACATTTTTATCAACAGTAATAGGGAAAAATGCACAAAAAATGGAAAATGTTAATTCCTGGCTGGACTGGATTTGCCAATTTATACTAATCTGGTATAGCACTTGGAACTCCTATTGAATCCGTATATGTGGGATCATTCAGTTCAAATGTACTACGGATGTTTCGCTTTTCTCTAGTTTTGGACACAATGTCTATTTCACATATACTATATTCACAGTTATTGAATAAAGTTCAAAGATTTCAGTGACACAGATGAAAACATTATCAGCATGCAGGGAAGTTGATAACAATGCAATATTAGGCAACGTTGTTACATCAACAATTCTGTGATCCTTCTTCACTTTGCGGCTTCAACTTTACTTCAGTACATCGCTGATTTTTTTATGAAAAAAAAGTTCATGAAAATGTGAAAATCCACACAGAAACTCAGAAGCGGAAACCATTCCGCTGTCTTCCGCTTGCCAAGAGGAAAATGGCGGAAGACAGAGGACTGTGTCACTCAACTCAGCACTTAGGAAAAAAGTGGCGGGCAGCGGGTGGTGGCCGTCATTTTTATCCGAAGATAGAGTTTTCTAAGCCCATGTGAGGGTATATTTTTTTCTGAAATGCGAGCCCCGGGCAACATTTTGGCGGACGCCATGGTCCTAAGGCGAAAACAGAGTTCACTCAGCGGACTCCGGGACCCTTGTGGTAGGGGAGCTGATGGTGAAATGTCCCAGAAATGTGCAAAAGTGCAAGCTCCGGGCGATGTTACAGCCCGACGGCATCGGCCATGTCAGAAAATTGAACACTTTGGCCGTTGAGGATGATGGGACGCCTCGGTGGAAGTTGAGATTCCATTTAAGTTCGGGCAGTAGGCTGACATCGTTGCACTTATCCAAAAAGTTAGTTTCCAAAAGGAAGTTTAATTTCACGGCCGGCCATCCGGCGGTGCATGCCAGTGGTGAGCGAGGTATGCCCCGCGACCCGGCCCCGGCCGGAACAGGCAAAAACAAGTTTTTTGGAAGCGGATGCCTTCCCGGACATTTTTATTCAAAGATTAACTAAACGTGCAGATCATCATCTTGTGTGGGAATTGATAGGTTCACCCTTTAGGCCAGGCGTCACCAAACTACGGCCCGCGGGCCGGATACGGCCCGCCGGCACATTTGGACCGGCCCTCTGAACAATACCAGAGACGCTATCGGATGTTTTTCCTATTTGACCTTGAAGACTGGGACGTTTTAATCTTGTGTTTGGTTCATTGCACCCCTGCTGAGCCCACAAATCATCCCAGTGAAGCGGGCCTTCGCATTGCTTCTTTGGTGACACGCGCGGGGAGAGTGTTTCCCTTTGATGCATGGGGCACTTCCACCGTTGCATGCGCGAGCAGAATGTTAGCGAGACATCTGGACGATCGCAGGTGAGGGCGGAGCCCTGGGGCCATCGCTATTGCGATGCTATTCAAGCATATAAAAACTGCAACCTGAACCTGTTTGAGAACGGAATAATGGCGAAAAGGTTAGTTAAGAGAAAAATTGATTCTGAATGCACGGTATTTAACCTGCAGTGGACAAACGATTATTATTTTTGTTCAATGCAAAGAAAAAGCTGTTTGTCTCATCTGTCAAGAGACGGTGGCAGTATTCAAAGAATACAATCTTCGCCGGCACTATGAATCCCGTCACAAAGACAAGTACGACAGTGTGCAAGGCCAAATACGAGCAGACAAACTCTCAAAGCTAAAAGTTGGACTATTATCTCAGCAGACTACATTTCTACGCCAAGCTCAGCTGAACCAGGCATCCGTTCGGGCCAGCTTTCGGGTTGCTAAACTGATAGCAAGCAACGGTAAGCCTTTCACTGACAGAGAGTTTTTTAAGAAATGTCTGGATGTTGTCGTGGAGGAAGTGTGTCCCGAGAAGAAAGATGCATTTAATGCCGTAAGTCTGTTGGTGAGTACAATGACCAGACGCGTTGAAGAAATCGGGAGTAATGTATATGCCCAGCTACAGCAGAAGACGAAAGAATTTGACTTTTTTTCATTAGCACTGGATGAAAGCACGGACGTGCAAGACACAGCGCAAAAGCTCATTTTTATTCGTGGAGTTAGCGCAAACTTTGAGATTTGCGAGGATCTGGCAGCCCTCCAAAGTCTCAAAGGGACTACAACGGGAGAGGATATTTTTTACAAAGTGTGCCAAATCATGGAGAAGTTGGACCTGGACTGGTCAAAGCTAGCTAGCATCATGACTGACGGGGCTCCTAGCATGGTGGGCGAAACTCGCGGTCTAATAATGGGACGCATGAACCGGGAGTTGGAAAAAAGGGGTCTCACCGCCCCGCTACGAGTCCACTGCCAAATTCACCAGCAAGCACTGTGCTGCAAAATGTTGATGTGGGATTCTGTAATGACGGTTGTGGTGTCGTGCATAAACGTCAGAACAAAGGGAGAAGATTGTGCATGGCACAACAGAAAGTTAATGTTCCGTGGCTTTTTTTTTCTATGAAGAACCCAGAGAGAGTTATTTAGTTATTATTTATTTCATAAATAGTGTTATTTATTTCCTGTTTTTTCTGTGAAGAACTCAGAGAGGGTTATTTAGTTATTATTTATTTCATTAATAGTGTTATTATTTGTTTCCTGACTTTTTTTCTTTAAAGAACCTGGAAAGGGTTATTTGGTTATGTGTGGCTTTCTGGAAAACAATAAAAAATTTAAGCTTCCCTACCATCGTCACACTTTTTCTGTTACAAACTGACACCAGCCCCCCATCAGAGAAGGGAAAAGTTATGTGGCCCTCACAGGAAAAAGTTTGGGGACCCCTGCTTTAGGCATTCCCAAATGAACGCCATAATAAAACAGACATCTGACTCATAACCGGGTTCTTGTAAGAGAGAATCGATCCTGATGCGTCTCTGTCCTAGACCATTCTCCCGAATCGATGCCTCTCTTGCTCATTTATTTCATAAGATTCACAACATGCATCTCAGTTCTCAAAACAATTGAAGGTCTGTCGGATCTTCCCAGGGAGGGCTGTGGACAAAACAAAACAATTGTAAGTCCTCCGGATCAGAGGAAGCGGTATCACCACCTGGTGCAAAGTCGAAGTCAAAACAATTGAGAGTCCTCCGGATCTATGGTGTGAGCGACCGTGTGAGAGGTCGATGTTTCTCAAAACAATTGAAAGTCCTCCGGATCCCAAGGGAGCTCGGTGTGAAAAATAGTTTTGAGAAGTCCAGCTGCAAAGCGGAGTGACCTTCAAGTTGTTGCGGTTAACTTAGGAGCGAGCATTACTCTTGCAAGAGATGTATTAAAAATGACTTTGTTTAATGTCAATAACTCTAAAATAAAGCAAAGCGTTCTTCATCGCAAGCCAATATATATAATGATTAATATTCCTAAATAAGCAAAGAGTTCTTCATTGCAAGTGTTGGAATAATGATTAATACCCTTAAATCATTATTAGTAGTATTTAATTAAAATTGGAAGACATCTTTCAACATAACTGGTTACAACTTGCAAGGAGGTACCTTGTGACGTCGTCCTAGTCCCCAAGGCATTCATTATTTTCAAACAATAATGCGATTATCGCCATCTGCTGCCAGAGTCCAATCAAAACACAGGTTGTGTTTTGCCGAAAAGCGTCCTAAAAACAATGTGTCCTCGAGCTGTGGGGCCTTGAGGAGACGATGGGGAGGAAAAAATTTCCGTGGTCCCATGAATTAATTTATAGCCTTATTACTAATTAAAATGCTTACAACACATATAGAAACATTCCATAATAAATCCAACATTTCCCTCCTTTTATTATATGTTTGTTATTCATTTTATGGCAAATCCAAGATGAGAGGGATATCTCCGTTGGCTGTTTTAATTTTACCCGCTTAGGCTCTACTCGTTCGGCAGGTCAGAAAAGCAGAAAACAAAATCATTTTTGCCCAATTCATCCTCAGAATTACCATGCTCCTGGAATTTACTGCTCCCCTCAGTACGTTTCATCAGCAGAGGATCTAATTCATGCAATTTAGAATTTGTAGGGGCAATCGCAGTGGTTATAAGTCGGCTTATCAAGGATCTTAAGCAGGGAATAACACAACACCCAGATAATGTCAAAATCGTAGCAAAAATGGCTACGGAAAATGCCACAGATTTGGCCAAATCATTATTAGTACGAAGGCCTTATCCCACAAATCTGTCAAGCGGATATTCTACTCCAGGATGCTTTTTCATCTTGCGGTTTAGGGTCTGCAGGCCATCGTTGGCCCTGGTGTGGGACCCAGTGGGGGACGTGTTGTTGAGTGCAACATTTTCAAACATTGCATACGCCCCCTGCTCCTTCAAGAAGCATTTCAACCGCTGCACGATCCTGGAACGCCATCAGACTAGTGGCTGCCAGTTGTTTCTTTATCGCCACAAATCCCTGTTCAGTATAATTTCCAAGGTTTTGGACATTGTAATGCAGGTAATTTATCACATTTTTGCTTTGGGGTACTTAAAAGAAAACAGACTCCCAACCTGCTGCGACCTGATTAGCCAATTTATACTCATCTGGTACGCCACGGGGATGCCAATCGCATCAATGTATGTTGCATCTCCCTCTCTCCATACCGATCGACGCCGTCGCGAGGGACCCAGCATCATACTGGATTTCAGCCAATTGTATCTCCTCCACTGTAGATGGAAAAACAGACACTGGTAAAAGCAGTGACCCCTAGGCACAAAGTCCTGCCGCGTTTCAGCAGGAGTCGTATAATTTATTTCCACCCCACCACCATCATAGGTCAGAACGTGGTATCAGGGTGTAGTCGGTTTTAGGACGTGGGCACACCACATCTCATTTATCGCCTCCAGCTTCAGACCATGCCCTGTAAGGTTTAAGCAGGTAAAATGATCAAACACAACATGTGTTGAAAAGTTAGCTTTGTCCTTTGCTCTTGGAACAGGGTATACATTATTTCAATTCTCACACTTTGGCTTACATCTTCTCCTTTACACAATCAGGGGTAATTTGCGCGGGTACTACTCTTAAAAGAGGTCGGCCCCCTACATGTTATACAGGTTTGATTTATAATAGCTGCATTTTCCATCAACAATAACCAATTATTTCTTACCGCCTCCCGTTTGGGAAACTCCCTGTTGCGGAAATGAATTCATCATCTCTGGTCATCTCAGATTTAAATTTTACTATGGTGGATCCAAGTGTTTCCATCTCTGACGATTTTTTTTACCATCTCCATAGACATGGTCATTGTTGTTGAGACACAAATGTAGAATTTTGTAAAAAGGGTCTTCTCCACCTGCCCATGGACTTAGGAAAAACGTCAGACAAGGATCCACAAGTTAATTTGTCAGTCTGAATAATGATTTGTAATGCCCCCACCGTATGGGTTAATTTTATCAAAGGCCTGATGGTTTTTCGCACGCGTGTGTAATCCAAGTTTGCCAATCTAGACCAGTTTCTGCAACAAGGTTTCCCCAATCTGTTTTAGGACTGTTATGTACCCCACATATTCTATAAAATCCATATGTATCCTTTGAAATGGATATGTAGCTTTTGTAGCTTGACCTAAGGGGGAATCGCCCGTGTTTTGGCCATACATCTGCATATAGATTGAATCTATAATCTCCCTGTTTTTTTAGACATGCTATTTACCATGACTCAAAATGGCAGCCCTCCTAGATAAGTCTTTTGGTTTTTTTTGTTTAGTCCCCCAGGTTCCCAAATTTCCCATTGCAGAATTCAAAAAATTTCATTTGGCGAAATTCTTCTCTTTTTGTTTCTGTCCTACTCTGCCACCACTGTCCTCGAAAGGCTTATCAGCGATTTCAGAAATATTCCACCTTGATATTAGAATATTGATATATCTTGGTGGCCAGCCAATTAAAACACAAAAGACAGACACTCATCCACGCTCACACTCATAATCAAGGAATTTAGAGTGCTACCCCAATCATCCATAATTTTGGTTTGTTGGAGTAAAACTGGAGTACCCGGAGAAAACCTACGAAGTCTTGAGAACACCAGAAATACTCCAAACTCCGGAAGGTCTGGTTCCACCCCGCATTAGTAGATCCTCGAACCGCAAGGTTGATGCCTGAAGAAACTAGGTAATTAATGTATCAGATTCACGTGCTACATATCTAAAAATAGAAATTTGTTCAATTGCCACCGCCCCTTACCCCAGTCAGTCAGCATGTGGACTGCCATGCGAGTGGCTGTGATTAACTATCTATTCGCCAATAATGCAATAACGGAAACGTTGTGACACATTGAAACACACACACCCCCTTTAAGTATTTTAACCGTTTGTAATAACTTTACCTCCATGTTCTGCATTAAGTTACCCCCCTTTCAATGCTATCGAATTTTGCCCATTCTAGTCACCCCATCTACTTAAAGCATTTCTCAAAGGTTGATATTTTATCATTTGGAGATGTTTTTTTTTAAACATAGCAATTATGTCATCACTTGTTTCACACCATGAAAGGCCCCACCAGAATTTGTTGTAGATATTTCCCTTTATCTAAGCTTGTTATTGCCAATCGTTATCACCGTAACATTTAGGTGTATTAACCCCATAATTGCAATGCAGTAAGTTTTGGCTAAATTCTTAATTTGTATGCCCTTAAAGCAATAGACAGTAACGTTCCAATAGTCATCAATATGACCTATACCAAAGCATATTTCCCCCTTCAGGCCAAACAGGGAATGTCTTTTGTGCACTTAAAAACGCTCCATGTTTCTTCTAGGGAAACTATGCCTATCCTAAATCAATTATCTTATCTACCCCAGCCAGGTTCAATTTACCTAATAATTTGGACGAATGCCATGAATTTTCTCATGCCATTTCTGCATTGTTAATTTCATGTCTGATCTTTTTAACAACCAAATAACTCTTAATACCTAAGACATAATTTGCAAATCACCCCATACTATGTTTACTTAAGATAAGAGCTATTTCCTATAGCTCTCTGTTACCACAATAAAAATCTACAATAATTAAATTTGAGAAATCAACCTTTTACTAGGCATTTCCTAATTAGATTTTTCAATGCTTAATAAAGGACCCACAAATTGTCACCAATATGCCATAATATTGTAAAAAAATTCCTTTCATTTTTCTTTAACCAGCCAATCTTCTATATTAAAGTATTTGAACAATCCAACCATTCAAAAACAGTATTAATATCGTTTTATCCTCCAAAACTAGCTCTCTTCAATTAAGAGCCCTTTGAACTTCACAAAACAAAAAATAAAATAATAATAATAGCATTATTTCCAATTCCAAAGCTTTTACCAAATCAATCTTTGCCAAACAGATTTTCTATCACCTCAAAAGACATTTCCGATTAAATCCAAAGAACAAGTGCGAAGGTCATTGCGGAAACCCTGCTGCTTTTATTATGAAGTGTTTCACGGAAGCGCGCTCTTAGCCGCTAACTGTGACCTTCACGAATGCTGCGAAGCAGCTTATCAATGTTGACATTCCTAAGCGACCCCTTTTTCTTTCTGCGCACAATGTTTCGTCTCCTGTGCACGATTACAATGCTTTTTAGAGAAGACTAAATTAATTCCTCTCCCGATATCCAACTATATCACAATATTTTGCCAAGACCCCATAATCACAATATGCTGCAAGCATAGCAAAACCCATTTCTGCCCTCAAGTTTGCTTCAGCACCCCCAAGGCCAATTATTGTAATGTCTTCATGGAAGGGGTCCCAAAAAAATTAGTCGCTCGTGCGGTCCGCGCGCATACTGAATGCCTAACACCGTCAAATCAGCCGCTACGCGGTCCACATGTTTTTTCGCGTTCTAATCAGCAGCAAAGACAGCCGCGCTCCCCCGCAGCCGACGCATTATTTGACTAGTTTAGAGTATGACAAAAACGCAGGTTTGGCAACCCAGCTAAACATATAATTGGTCGTTTTGTATTTCTTTTTGACTCTTAACCAAAACATTCCCGCTAGCGGTACAGTATAAAATCAAGATAAGCCGCAATAAGCCATTTCATTCCATTAAATTGACAGTACATTTAGGTACTATTAACAAAGTACGTCTAGCTTTTGGAAATAACCATTTTAATTGCCGTTTTACAACTTCCAGCATCACACAAAAATTCAAATTGAATTCCATTCACAAAAAAATTGATCTCTGGTTTAACCAAATCAAATGCCAGTGTTTCCATTAAATTTAGCTCAACTTCCTCATGTTCAAAATCCCCATTCAAATCATTTTGAGCAGGGCTGTCTTGTTTTTAGAACAAAACAGCCCATCACCTCACTCCTATCAACCAGCCGAGGACAGCTATCATTTACAAAACAGCACGTTTTGCCTTTCCCCACCTCGTCATCAAAAACAATAATTTGTATCTGTGGAACAAGCCGTGTCGCTTCTATCTCCATTCATATATTATACATATATATTACCTCTATGCATTAGTACGTACATTATCCCGTAGTATCAATATCTTATGCATATTAAGCTAGCAAAACCATATTCATTTTATCAATAAGTCTAGATGTCTAATTCCAAAAGCGCTCTGATTTTCAACACATTTCCAATCTTTACACGGCAGACGCATCTTTGGAGTGTCGTCAATAGCCGCTTTAATGTTTGAGCCACCCATTTTGGAGTGGATTCGTGTGTAACCTCGTAGTACCTTTTTTCCTGTTTCTCCTTAGGCTTTAACAACTACGCACACAACCAAAACAACGTCGACCACCACATTTTATAGACCACACACGTGTCTACCCGCCAGTGACTAGTATTCACAGGGTTTTAAAAATCGCCACCCCCAGTACGCGAGCCTTATTTCTCAAAATAAGGCCATCGCGTGTGATGCCCTTCGCGCATTTGGAACCCGTCAACAATATGCAGACATCACACACGGACTCACCAGAAATGTCGATAGATGCCTCCAAAAAATGGATAGTCTTCAACCGACCAGAATCCAGGCGCTGCTGAGAAATAATCCAGCCTGGAAAAGGGATTCTCCAGATATTGAACCACAGCGTCTGGATTCCTTATTGGTGTGTCGACCCCGGTTACTCGAAGGACCAAATGTTGGAATAATGATTAATAGCCTTAAATCATTCTTAGTAATATTTAATTAAAATTGGAAGACATCTTTCAACATAACTGGTTACAACTTGCAAGGAGGTACCTTGTGACGTCGTCCTAGTCCACAAGGCATTCATTATTTTCAAACAATAATGCGATTATCGCCATCTGCTGCCAGAGTCCCGTCCAAACCCAGGTTGTGTTTTGCCGAAAAGCGTCCTGAAAACAATTTGTCCTCGAGCTGTGGGGCCTTGAGGAGACGATGGGGAGGAAAAAACTTCTGTGGTCCCATGAATTAATTTATAGCCTTATTACTTATTAAAAATGCTTACAACACATATAGAAACATTCCATAATAAATCCAACAGCAAGCAAATTTATAATAATGATAACCCTAACATCCCCCCTGTCATTATATATTTGTAATCCCATAATCTTTTTATTTATTTATGACAAATACAGATACACTTGGGGGAAGTCTGTTGTCTTGATCTTTACCAGAATTCACCTTACTTGCATATCTTGCCTGAAAAAGGAAGAACAAAATCATTCTCGTTCAACTCATTTTCATAATTTGAATAATCCTGGACATCAATGTTATCACCAGTAGGCTGTCAAATAAGCAGATACAATCCTTGCAATTTGGAATTTGTTAGAGCAATTGCACCAACCATAAGTCGGTCTAGCAAAGAGCGTAAGCAGGGGATAAGACAATACCCACACATTTTCAAAGTATTAGCCAAAACAGCTATTGATATAACCTCGGTGAAGGCCAATTGTTTTTACATTTGCCGAAGGCCTTATCCCACCAGTCTGCCAGAAGGTGGACAGTTCCACTCCAGAGTGCCTCTTTGTTTCCGGTTCAGGGTCTGCAGGCCTTCAACAGCTCTGGTTAGGGACCCATTGGGGGACGTGTCGTCGAGTGCAACATTTTCAAACATTGCATACGCCCCCTGCTCCATCAAGAGCACATCAACCGTCAGAAGCATATCAACTGCTTTGCGGTCCTGGAAAGTCATGAGACTGGTGGCTGCACGCTGTTCCTTCATTGCAAATCCAATTTCTTTTTTTGGACATTGTAATGGATGTTGTCCACCCTATTCATATTTTCATTTGGCGGAACCCAAAGAGAAATAGACTCCTACTGCAATTTGACAAACCAACCCATAAGTCGGATCGCCATCCCTCGATGAGGCTCAACGTCGTCGAGAGAGGACAGCCGCCGCACCGAAATTCCAAGCCGCCAATTGTATCTCCTCCACTCTAAAACAGATACTGGTAAAAACAGTGAAACCAAAGCCCATAGTCCTGTTTCTTTTTTGACAGGAGTTATATAATTTATTTGCCCCACTTCACCACCATAAGCCAAGACGTGGAATCAGTGGCGCAGTTCGTCTACCGCACCCAGATTCAGACCATGCCGGGTCAGAAAGTTTATCTTACCCGTCTCCTCAAACGTTTCAACTGAGAGAACCTTCTTACCGTGCAAAAGGTGTCTCCACATCCCCTTCTCGGCGTGCTAGTGCTTCTTCTTTATACTACAGGTTGAGCACCCAGGCTCCTGGCACCACCGTTGGTCCAGTCCGTTTCCTGTTGAGAAGCACAGTCTCCTTCTGCTAACCCCAATTCAATGCGTTTCCCTAAACATTTTCTTTTTATGTATTCAGCCATATTAGCCTTATCATCCCGCTCCAATCGTGCAGTGAATAATGGCGTTTTGTATGGTCTACTAAATAGGATTTCCATATGTTGTTGTCCTGTTGAACTCGTTATGTAAGCGCAGTGATTTCATAACGAGATATGGAACCTTTTGTCAATCCTGCCAACTATTTTGTTAACAAAATTTGGGTGCCATAATCACTATAAATCAATGGTTCTTTGGAGTTTCAAATCGTGCACTGATATGCCGAGCACAGGTTAAGCATGCTCTGCAACCAACTTAACCCTATAAATTGTGTAGTGGCACCGTACCAAGGGCACATCCCCCTGTCGAGACATAGGACTGCCCATGACTCAAGCCAGCTTTGTCAAAAGCAGCTCACCGAAGTAAGATGATGTACCAATTTGTTTTTTGTTTTTGTTTTTTCCTCAGTGCTCCCAAATTTCCCATTCCGCAGAGCAGATTATTTGTTTCTCCACGTTAAGTTTCACATGTGGAGTACTGCTGCTGCATTCTCGTCAAAAAATTCATTTGGCAAAATTCTTTTTCTTTCTTTTTGTTTTTGTCCTAATCTGCCCCCGCCATCCCCAAAAGGCTTATTGGCGATTTCAGAAATCAATTTCAAATTTCCAAATCCTTTTCCACCTTGATATTTGATTGATAGATTATATCTTGGTGGCCAGCCAATCAAAAACACAAAAAGACAGACTATCATTCATGCTCACACTCATAATCAGGGGAATTTAGAGTGTTCAACCAGTCTAGCATCCATAATATTGGTTTGTGGGAGTAAACTGGAGTACCCGGAGAAAACCCACGAATTCTCGAGGACACCAGGAATAAATAAATAAATAAAAAATAAAATAAAATCAGACTTAGGCTTGTCATCATCATTGACTAGACAAAAGCCTAATTGTCATCATACCCAGCTGCGTATGACGAAATTGAAAGTGCTTCTCCACAAAGTGCGCTTTTCTCAGGCAAGAGCCCAACCAAGTGATAGTTTCAGACTTGCCGGCATTCTGCCGTGATGGATACATCACATCACCTCCTGAGCGCAACCAACTCCCGGCGACTGCGAAAAGGTTTGCCTCACCGATGCCAACAAAGAATAAAATGGATCACTTACCTCCCACTGTCTGCCTACTTACCTTCAGTCAGCCAGCAGGAGGCAGATTGCCGCCCAACGTCCTTCATGTTTCCTCACCCCGAAGTTGTTACACAGAGGGGATTGTGTGTCGTGCTCCTGCAATTCAGAGTCCTGATGGCTGTGGGAAAGAAGCTGTCCTTAAGCCTCTTTGTCCGTGCTTTGTGAGACCGGTAGCGCCTGCCAGAGGGAAGCAGCTGGAACAGGTCGTGACCAGGGTGGTCCGGGTCCCCAACAATGTTCCCGGCTCTGCTGAGGTAACGAGGGCTGGCAATATCTTCCAGTGAGGGCAGAGAGCAGCCGCCGATCCTCTGGGCAGTGTTGATCACTGTCTGCATGGCCTTTTTGTCTGCTGCCGTGCTTCCAGCGTACCACACTGTGATGCCGTATGCCAGGATGCTCTCCACAGTGGCTTTATAGAAGGTTACCAGAAGCTTAGTGTCCAAGTTGTTCCTCCTGAGTACCCTCAGGAAATGGAGTCGTTTCTGGGCCTTCTTCACTACTGCCATGGTGTTTGTGGACCAGGAGAGCTTCCACACTCTGGAAGGTTGGATCCACCCGGCTTTCATTAGTAGATCTAAGAACCGTAAGGTTGATGCGCTGATCACTAGTCTTTAAATTTGGGTCATTTACCCATACATCAGTGGCCCGTAAATCTTAATCACAAGTGTAAACTGATAGATCTGTAAAACAACTTCAGGAGCAGGTTAAGAACGAGGGAGAACAATTTCAAGGAGATAAGTTTATTACCAGACTACAGGATGGGGAGAAGTCGAACGGCTGCGAACGCACAGCCTATTCACCGCGACTCTCTCCGAACGAACAGTTTGTGCATCTATTTATATGTGAAAACATGATGCTGCACAGAGAAGATAACAGAAACAGGGTGTGGGCAGATACGCCCAAACAACTGTAGAGCTGATGTCTCAACATGGACTCGACATTTTTCATTACTCACACCAAACTGATGCAATACTAACAAGCAATTGCAAATAGTGAGTCAGCATATCTTACATAAACCACCATCCCACGTGGGGCTTCTTGGTTCACCCCCTTTTGCTGCCCAATCAGCAATAATCATTCCAGAAGGAACTGGGTAATTAATGTATTATATTCGCGTGCCACACATCTACAAATAGAAATTTGTTTTGGAAGTTCAATTGCCGCCGTTTGTCCCCCTAGTCAGTCAGCATGAGCGACTGCCATGCTGGTGGCTGTGATTAACTCTCTGTTTGCCATTAATGCAATAACGGAAAAGTTGTGACACATTGTGACACACACAAACCCCCACACAAGTATATTAACTGTTTGTACAAATTTTACCTCCATATTTTGCATTAAGTTATACAACTCCGTTAATGCTATCAGTTTAGCTGTTTGTACGCAGAATTGAGGTGGCAATAGTTCCGCCTCTAAAGTTTGTTTTGGTAGTCGTTAATGTATCTCGTATTCCGTTCGAGTTTTGCTGTTGGGTTCATTCTGGGATGTTACTATATGTTCATTTGGAATTAATGGAATAAAGCTGAAAGGAAGTTTTAGTAAGGGGATCATGTGCAAATTTATAATATAGGGGGGAATGTTGGAGTAATCATTATTATAAATGTGTTTGCAATGAATATAAAGCCTTATAATATACATGCTTACTATATTAATCAATATATTTGCTTATTAGGAATAGTAATGCTCATCCTAAATGTGTAACCATATTAAACAATATATATATATATATATGTGTTGAATTAATATGTGTTTTCAACGAAGACAAACGCTTAAGCCAAGGTCGCTCTCCAGGACAGCTGGGTCCAGCGAGAGATACAAGTTCGCAAGGACATAAAACAATACACTGAGTTCTTGCTCCGAGGACTGAGTACTGGAAGATACGCCTCAACCCTTTCCCCAGATACAAGTTCGCAATGAAGATCTGTGAAGGATGCTTAAATTGTTGTTGATTCAGCGGATGGCTATCAATCAACTCGCATATTGTTTTTCCTTTGTGACGCTAGGTTGACGCTAGGTTTGCTTGATTATGGAATTGTTTTGTTTCTTGCTTACGCAATTGGAATCGATAACCTTGTAATTGTTTTGATTTGAAGCCTTAAATGGGCAGGACATAATGCCACTCGTTAGAATAATCTTGTGGGGCGAGCGGCCAGATGTATTCTCTTCTTGCAAGAATTAAATGTGATGTGACTACAGATGCCTTTTTTATTGAAAGCTGAATTGGAAAAACCTAAGGATAAACCTACAATTGGATGAACCTAACATTTGGTCCTTCGAGCCTGTGGTCAAGATACCGAAGCAGAATCCAGGTCGCTCCCGTTCGATATCTGGAAAGACCGTGCACGGCGCTTAAATACCCTTTTCCGGGCTGGATAACTCGAAGGAGCGCCTGGGTTCTCGACGGTTTCGACGACTAACCCTCTGAAAGAGACATCTGGGGTCATATCTGGTAAGTCCACGTGAATGTCTGCGTTTGTTGACGGGTTCCAAATGCGCGAAGGGGCATTGCACGTGAGGTCCATTTTTTTTAAATGAGACTCGCGTCCAGGGGACTGCGACACGCGTCCAGGGGACTGCGTTAAAAACCCTGGGTATACTAGTCGCTGCCAGGTAAAGAGACAGAGCATGAGTCTATAAAACTTGGGGCAGTTCGGGGTGTCCTGTGCCGTGGTCCGGAAAGGTACAAATATAACTCTGACAGTATATCAAGCTAGGGTATACATTTGTGTTGCGTGTGTTACGTGTTGCGTGTGTTACGTATGTCCTTCCGCGGAAAAGAAATTTGCTAACTGATAACTGAGTGCACGCGAGCTCCATCCAAAGATGGGCAGCTCGAATGAGAAAGCGGCTAGCGACGACGATCCAAAACAGCGTCTGCCGTGTAGAGATTGGAAGTTTGTTGAAAGTCAAAGCGCTACAAGAGTTAAACACCTAAACTTATGGATAACCGAGTATGGGTTTACTGGACAACTTAATATGCATAAAATACTGGATTTACAAGATAAAATGCGCGTTAAGCACAAGAGTAATCTGTGTAAAATGGATAATGATGGATATGAGGATACAAATTATTGGTTTTTGATGGCAAAAAAGCGTTGTGATGGGAATGTTAGAAAAATTGAGCGGAGTGAGAGCCAAAATGTTGATAACAGCGGGGCCGGAAAAGCAGAGCTTTCTGTCTTGTTCCACAGAAAGAAGGGTGATAAAACGGGTCCGTTGTGTGAAAAAATAAAAGATAGCGAAATGTTACCAAGGGGTCTAAAAAAAACAAAACAAATGAGGTTAAACAGAAATCGGGTTTTCAAAAATGCTATGTGCTGGGTTTGTGGAAAATTGGGGCATATATCGCGTGATTGCCTGGACAAAAAGGTCTCTAAAAAAAAGACAGGCCTGCTCAAAATGATTTTAATGAGGATTTTGAACATGAGGATGTGGAGCTAATTTTAAACCAGAGATCACATTCTTTGTGAATGAATTCAATTGGAATTTTTTGTGTGATGCTGAAAGTTGTAAAACAGCAATTAAAATGGTTATTTCCAAGTGCTAGGCATGCTTTGTTAATAGTAACTAAATGTACTGTCAATGTACTGGAATGAAATGGCTTATTGTGGCTTATCCTGGTTTCGTTCCCGTCTGCTAGCGGGAATATTTTGGTTAACAGAAATACAAAACGGCAAATTAAATTTTTAGCGGGGTTGCCAAAACTGCGTTTTTTGTCATACTCTAAACTTGCCAAATAATGTGTTGATTGGGGGGAAGCGCTCTGTTTTGGTGCGGCTGATTTGATGGTGTTAGACATTATAATACAGTATAGTATGCGCGCGGACCGCACAAGCGACTAAAATTTTTTGGGGACCCCTTCCGTGGAGAATATTACAATAATTGGCCTTGGGGGTGCTTAAGCAAACTTGAGGGCAGAAATGGGTTTTTGCTATGATATAGTTATGCTTGCAGCGTGTTGTGATTGTGGGGTCTTGGCAAAATATTGTGATGTAGTTGGATATCGGGAGAGTGGTTGGTTTAGTTTATTAATTTAGTCTTCTCTAAAAAATATTATGATTGTGCACAGGAGGCAAGGCCTTGTGCACAAAAAGAAAAGAGAGCGTTTTGGAATTTGTAAACAAAAGATAAGAATGCTGCTTCTGCAGCGAGCGTGAAGGTCACAGTCAGCGGCTAAGGGCGCGCTTCCGTTTCAACATTTCAGAATAAGAACAAAACATGGTCTGCTAGGGATGCAGGGTTCCGCGATTATCTTCGCATTTATTTTTGGGAGTTAATCAGAAATGGCTTTCGAGGTGATAGAAAATCTGTTTGGCAAAGATTGATTTGGTAAAAGCTTTGGAATTGGGAATAATACTATTATTATTATTTTATTTTTTGTTTTGTGAAGTTCAAAGGGCTCTTGATTGAAGAGAGCTAGTTTTGGAGGATAAAACGATATTATTACAGTTTTTGAATGGTTGGTTTGTTCAAAATACTTCAATATAGGTGATTGGCTGGTTAAAGAAAAATGAATGGAATTTTTTTTTTTTTTTTTTTTACAATATTATGGCATATTGGTTACAATTTGTGGGTCCTTTATTAAGCATTGAAAATTGTAATTAGGAAATGCCTAGTAAAAGGTTGATTTCTCTAATTTAATTATTGTAGATTTTCCTTGTGGTAACAGAGAGCTATAAGAAATAGCTCTTATCTTAAGTAAACATAGTATGGGGTGATTTACAAATTATTTTTTAGGTACTAAGAGTTATTTGGTTGTTAAAGAGATCAGACATGAATTTAACAATGCAGAAATGGCATGAGAAATTTCGTGGCATTCGTCCAAATTATTAGGTAAATTGAACCTGGCTGGGGTAGATAAGATAATTGGTTAAGGATAGGCATAGTTTCCCTAGAAGAAACATGGAGCGTCTTTCAGTGCACAAAAGGCGTTCCCTGTTTGACCTAGAGGGGGAATATGCTTTGGTATAGGTCATATTGATGACTATTGGGACGTTATTACTGTCTATTACTTTAGGGGCATACAAATTAAGAATTTAGCCAAAACTTACTGCATTGCAATTATGGGGTTAATACACCTGAATGTTACGGTGATAACGATTGGCAATAACAAGCTTAGATAAAGGGGAATATCTACAACAAATTCAGGTGGGGCCTTTCATGGTGTGAAACAAGTGATGAAATAATGTCTGTTTTAAAAATAACATCTCCAAATTATAAAATATCAACCTTGGAGAAATGCTTTAAATAGATGGGTTGACTAGAATGGGCAAAATTCGATAACATTGAAAGGGGGTGTAACTTAATCCATAACATTGAGATAAAGTTTTTACAAACGGTTAAAATACTAAAAGGGGGTGTGTGTGTGTTTCAATGTGTCACAACTTTTCCGTTATTGCATTATTGGCGAATAGATAGTTAATCACAGCCACTCGCATGGCAGTCTACATGCTGACTGACTGGGGTAAGGGGCGGTGGCAATTGAACAAATTTCTATTTTTAGATATGTGGCATGTGAATCTAATACATTAATTATCTAGTTTCTTCAGGCATCAATCTTGCGGTTCGAGGATCTACTAATGCGGAATGGATCCAGACCTTCCGGAGTGTGGAGTATTCCTGGTGTACTCAAGAATTCGTAGGTTTTCTCTGGGTACTCCAGTTTTACTCCAACAAACCAAAATTATGGATGATTGGGGGAGCACTCAAACCAAATTCCTTGATTATGAGTGCGAGCGTGGATGAGTGTCTGTCTTTTGTGTTTTAATTGGCTGGCCACCAAGATATATCAATATTCTAATATCAAGGTGGAATATTTCTGAAATCGCTGATAAGCCTTTCAAGGACGGCGGTGGCAGAGTAGGACAGAAACAAAAAGAAAAGAATTTCGCCAAATGAAATTTTTTGATTTCTGCAATGGGAAATTTTGGGAACCTGGGGGACTAAACAAAAACAAAAGACTTATCTGGGAGGGCTGCCATTTTGAGTCATGGTAAATTTCATGCCTCAAAAAAGGGGGAGGTTATATATATTCAATCTATATGCAGATATATGGCCAAAACACGGGCGATTCCCCCTCATGTCAAGCTACAAAAGCTACATATCCATTTCAAAGGATACATATGGATTTAAACAGATTGGGGAAACCTTGTTGCAGAAACTGGTCTAGATTGGGAAGCTTGGATGACACACCCGTGCGAAAAAACCATCAGGCCTTCGATAAAATTAAACCATACGGTGGGGGCATTACAAATCATTATTCAGACTGACAAATTAACTTGTGGATCCTTGTCTGACGTTTTTCCTAAGTCCATGGGCAGGTGGAGAAGACTCTTTTTACAAAATTCTACAATTGTGTCTCAACAACAATGACCATGTCTATGAGACGGTAAGAAAATCGTCAGAGATGGAAACACCCGGATTCGCCCTAGCAAAATTAAAATCTGAGATGACCAGAGAATTCATTTCTGCAACAGGGAGTTCCCAAACGGGAGGCGGTAAGAAAAATTGGTTACTGTTGATGGAAAATGCAGCTAATACTATAAATCAAACCTGGATAACATGTATTGTGCCCCGCCCTCTCTTACGAGTAGTACCCGCACAAATTACTCCTGATTGTGTAATGAAGATAATGACAAATAAAAATGTAAGCCCCAATTGTGAGAAATGGAATAATGTCTACACAGTTACAAGAGCAGCAAAGGACGAGCCTAACTTTTCAACACATGTCGCTTTTAAATCATTTTACCTGCTTAAAACCTTACAGGGCATGGTCTGAAGCTGGAGGCGATAAATGAGACGTGGTGTGCCCACGTCCTAAAACCGACTACACCCTGGTACCACGTTCTGACCTATGGTGGTGGTGCGGCCAAAACAAATTATACGACGCCTGCCAAAATGCAGCAGGACTTTGTGCCTTGGTCTCACTGCTTTTACCAGTGTCTGTTTTTCCATCTACAGTAGAGGAGATACAATTGGCTGCACAGAAATCCGGTATGATGGCGGGCCCCTCGCGACGGCGTCGATCGGCATGGAGAGAGGGAGATCCAACATACATTGATGCGATTGGCATCCCCCGGGGCGTACCAGATGAGTATAAGTTGGCTAATCAGATCGCAGCAGGTTGGGAGTATATTTTTCTTTTAATTACTCCAAACAAAAATGTTGATCGGATACATTACCTGCATTACAATGTCTAAAAACTTGGAAACTATACTGAACAGGGATTTGTGGCGATAAAGGAACAATTGGCAGCCACCAGTCTTATGGCGTTCCAGGATCGCATAGCAGTTGATATGCTGCTTGCGGAGCAAGGGGGCGTGTGTGCAATGTTTGGAGATCAATGTTGCACCTTCATAACCAAACAACACGTCACCCGGTGGGTCCCTCACCCAAGCCATTAGTGGCCTGCAGACCCTCAACCGCAATATGAAGAAGCATTCTGGAGTCAGAGAATCCGCCTGGAGCTGGTGGCATAAGCCCTTTGGATTTGGCCCAATCTGTTGCATTTTCCGTAGCCCTTTTTGCTACGATTTTGACATATCTGGGTGTTGTATTATTCCCTGTTTCAGATCTTTGATAAGCCGACTTATGACCACTGCGATTGCCCCTACAAATTCTAAATTGCATGAATTATATCCTCTGTTGATGAGACATACTGAGGGAAGCAGTGAATTTCAAGAGCATGGTAATTCCGAGGATGAAAAATGATGGCGAAAATGATTTTGTTTTCTGCTTTCAGACCTGCCGAACGAGTAGGGCCTAAGCGGGTAAAATTAAAACAGCCAACGGAGATATCCCTCTCTTCTTGGATTTGCCATAAAATGAATAACGAACATATAATAAAAGGGGGGAATGTTGGGTTCATTCTGGGATGTTACTATATGTTCATTTGGAATTAATGGAATAAAGCTGAAAGGAAGTTTTAGTAAGGGGATCATGTGCAAATTTATAATATAGGGGGGAATGTTGGAGTAATCATTATTATAAATGTGTTTGCAATGAATATAAAGCCTTATAATATACATGCTTACTATATTAATCAATATATTTGCTTATTAGGAATAGTAATGCTCATCCTAAATGTGTAACCATATTAAACAATATATATATATATATATATATATGTGTTGAATTAATGTGTTTTCAACGAAGACAAACGCTTAAGCCAAGGTCGCTCTCCAGGACAGCTGGGTCCAGCGAGAAATACAAGTTCGCAAGGACATAAAACAATACACTGAGTTCTTGCTCCGAGGACTGAGTACTGGAAGATACGCCTCAACCCTTTCCGCAGATAGAAGTTCGCAATGAAGATCTGTGAAGGATGCTTAAATTGTTGTTGATTCAGCGGATGGCTATCAATCAACTCGCATATTGTTTTTCCTTTGTGACGCTAGGTTGACGCTAGCTTTGCTTGATTATGGAATTGTTTTGTTTCTTGCTTATGCAATTGGAATCGATAACCTTGTAATTGTTTTGATTTGAAGCCTTAAATGGGCAGGACATAATGCCACTCGTTAGAATAATCTTGTGGGGCGAGCGGCCGGATGTATTCTCTTCTTGCAAGAATTAAATGTGATGTGACTACAGATGCCATTTTTATTGAAAGCTGAATTGGAAAAACCTAAGGATAAACCTACAATTGGATGAACCTAACATTTGCCCATTCCATTTATTCCTAGACAACCCATCTACTTAAAGCATTACTCAAAGATTGATATTTTATAATTCGGAGGTGCTATTTTTGAACATAATTCCAGCACTTGTTTCATACCATGAAAGGCCCCACCAGATTTTGAGCATCCAGTGCCAAATAGATTCTATTTCCCTTGAATTTGTTTTAGATATAGGATTCACATTCCCCAAATATTCCAGAACTCATGCGCCAACGCATTTTGTCAAACCCAAAGCGACAAACATAATCTGTTTCTCAGCTAGATTTTGGAGCTAGGAGAATTGTCCATTTCACACTTATCTAAGCTTGTCCTTGCCAATTGTTATCTCTGTAACATTTAGGTACATTAACCCCATAATTGCAATGCTGTAAGTTTTAAGATAAGTTCTCTTAATTTGTATGTCCTTAAAGCAATAGAAAGCAACGTCATTTGGTTGTATCATTTGTTCAATGCTTATCCAATCAGTAATATCCTAATAGTCATCATTATGACCCATGCCAAAGCATATTTCCCCCCCTCAGGACAAAACAGGGAATGGCTTTTGTGCACTTGAAAACACTCCATGTTTCTTCAGTCCTCAGGAAACTATGCCTATCCTAAACCAAATTATTTTATCTAAACCAGCCAGGTACAATTGACCTAATAATTTGGACGAATGCCATTTCTGCATTTTAATTTCATGTCTGATATCATTAACAACCAAATAATTCTTAAAAGCTAAGATCTAATTCGCAAACCACCCCATAAGTTGTTTACTTAAGATAAGAGCTATTTTCTGTAGGTCACTGTTACCACAATAAAAACCTATAATAATTAAATTAGAGAAATCAACCTTCTACTAGGCCTTTCCTAATTACAAATTTCAATGTTTAATAAAGGACCCACAAATTGTCACCAATATGCCATAATATAGTAAATTTTCTCATCCCTTTTTCTCTAACCAGCATTAGCTCTTATGTTAAAGTATTTTGAACAAACCAACCATTCAAAAACAGTGTTAATAATCTTTTATCTTCCAAAAGCTAGTTTTCTTTATATAAGAGCCCTTCGGAATCCACAAATTGGTAAAACAAATGGCTATCTTGCTCTATTCCCAATTCCAAAGTTTTTACGAAAATCTATCTTTTACCAAACAGATTGTCCATCACCTTTAAAGACATTTTTTGTTTAAAATCTGAAAAATAACTGTGAAAGTAATCGCAGAACCCTGCATTTCTTGCAGACCATCTTTTGCTCTTATTATGAAATGCTTAACGGAAGCGCGCTTTTAGCCGCTAACTGTGACCTTAAGACTCGCTGCATAAGCAGCATTTCCCCTCGCACACAAATCTTATCTGTCACAAATTCCTTGTTTTGTTTTGTTTTCAAATGCCTCCCCAACAAGGTATCATGTTTGAAATGTCGCTTTTTAGCTGTGAATAATGCATTTTAGAGAAGACTACCATTAGTCCACAATAAGATAAATTAATTCCTCATCCGATATCCAACCATACCACAATATTTTGCCGAGACCCCATAATTTCAAAATATGCTGCAAGCATAACTATATCATAACAAAAAACATTTTTGGACACACAAGTTTGCTTCAGCAACCCCAAGGGCCAATTGATTTAATGTCTTCACGGAAGGGGTCCAAAATTTTAGTCGCTTGTGCGGTCGGGGCACACAAGGTGCACATTGAATGACTGCTTATAATCAAGCTTCTGTTTCTTACACCGTCCAATCGGTCGCCCCGCGGGACGCATTTATAAAGTCGGCCGGAGTGGCGCGTGCTAATTTTTCTCACAGGCTTTATTAGGCCCCTCAGTCCTTTCGTATGTTTTCAAAACTCTCCCGCGTCCCAATCAAATCAGCAGCCGCAGCAAACAGAGCGCTTCCCCCTGCAGTCGACGCATTATTTGGCAAGTCTAGAGTACAATAAAAAACGCAGGTTGGCAACCCTGCAAAACATTTAATTAGCCGTTTTGAATTTCTTTCCGTCTTTTAACCACCATATTCCCGCTAGCGGACAGGATCAAAGCCAGGCTAAGCTGCAATATGCCTTCTCATCCCAGTGAATTGACAGTATATTCAGGTACTACTAACACAGACATTTTACACGTTTCTCCATTCGGATTTCTTATCAAGACCGGAATTGTTTCCAAAACGGTGGTGTCCTGACCACCTGCCGTTGTCACAACGACCCTCCGCCTCGTACGCCTAGCACCTGGAATATCCATTTTAATTGCCGCTTTACAAGCTCCAGTATCACACAAAATTTTCTATTGAATTCCTTTCACGAAAAATGTGATCTCTGGTTTAACCAAATCAAATGCCAGTGTTTCCATTAAATTTAGCTCAACATCTCCGTATACAAAGTCCTCATTCAAATCATTTTGAGCAGGCATGCCGGCTAGTCATGCCGATTAGGCCTTGTTTTTTAGACCCCTCTTGTCTGGGCAATCACGCGATATATGCCCCAATTGTCCACAAACCCAGCACACAGCATTTTTGAAAACCAGATTTCTGTTTAATCTACTCATTTATTTTCTCCCAATCTCTTGGCTTACATCCCTACGCTCTCGCCACCTATCTCGGTAAAAAAAAAAACTTCAGCCGAGGAGGCCCCGCTATTTTTTTATTTATTTTTTTACACAACGGACCCGTCTTATCACCCTCCTTTCTGTGGAACAAACTTGCATGCTCTGCTTCTCCAGCCTCGCTTTTATCTCCATTTACATATTATATATAGATTACCCCTATGCTTAGTGCGTATTTTATCCTGCATCTCTATTATTTTATGTATATTAAGCTGGCCAGCAAACCCATATTTGTTTATCCATAAGTGTAGGTGTTTAACCCTTGAAGCGCTTTGATTTTCAACAAATTTCTAATCTTTACACGGCAGACGTCGTTTGTTGGCCATCACAGAAGACCAGCTCCGACCTATCAACCTGGCCAGATGTTGTGGCTCTCTACATGGGATTTGCGTCTCTCAGGGTCATCTGGAAAACTGGGCCCAAAGTTTGTATGCTCGTTTGAAGTGGACACTATTGTGAACCCAGTTGCCGTGACGCTTAAACTCCCAAGCTCCATTAGAGTGCACCCCACTTCCACATCTCCCTCCTCAAGCCGGTGTCTTCTTGCCCTCTAAGCCCTGCGCCGGTGCCTCCTCCTGCCCCTCGTCTGGACTCCCGTAAGCGAGGTAGGGGTGTGCAGTATCTGGTTGACTGTGAGGGGTATGGCACTGAGGAACGTTCCTGGATTCCCTGCCCCTGGATCCTCGACCCATCACTTCTGAGGGATTTCCACTCCCTCCATCCTGCTAAACCAGGTGGTCCGCCAGGGGGTGTCTGTTAGGATTATTAGTTTTACATTATAATATATTTGCTTGCAATGAAGAATATGCTTTGCTTTACTATTAGACTTAGTTTCATATTAATATTATATGGTTGCTTGCAACGAAGTAAATGCTTTGCTCCTGATAATTTTAGGTAGACTAAACACCAAAACGCCTTGGACCTTGGACTGCTTGTTGTGAACTAAACAAAGAAGATTCAAAACACCTTGAGCTGCACATAACTTTCAAACCTTCATTTCTTTTGACTATATTGATGTCTCACTTCTGTTTCCCACCCCTCCTTTGAGAGTTGTGACGTCCATAGTAACTAGGGTCCTTGAAGTTAATGAACAAGAAGAGAAGCGTGAGGCCAAAACAGAGCGGGGACTCGGCATGACCAGTACTGTTCTCCTTGCAAGAAGAAATCCAGATGATTGTCTTTTCTCTTTATTTGTGCGTGCATTTGGGAATGCCTATATTTGGCAATGCCTATATTTGGGAATGCCTATATTTGGGAATGCCTATATTTGGGAATGCCTATATTTGGGAATGCCTATATTTGGGAATGCCTATATTTGGGAATGCCTATATTTGGGAATGCCTATATTTGGGAATGCCTATATTTGGGAATGCCTATATTTGGGAATGCCTATATTTGGGAATGCCTATATTTGGGAATGCCTATATTTGGGAATGCCTATATTTGAGAATGCCTATTGGTGAACCTATCATTGAGGGGAGGGTACTGTCATGTTTGTTGCCTACAATGACGTGTTTTTCAGCTGCTGATCAAGCCAACAAAGTGGGACGAGATCAGCACAGCTGCAACTGATGTGACACATTGGCATTTAAGGACAACCGCCTCAGTCAGCGGATTGTCGGAGTATTGCCCTTGCTTACCGCCCTGCTTGTCCAACACCTCGCTATGACTTTTGGCCCCTGGTATTTTGTGTTTTTCGGTACTTTGAAAACCCTAGTTTATTCGCCGACTCAGTCGTGCTGTTCTGTTGTACTTTTGATCTTTAGTTTATTCGCCGACTCGGTCGTGCTGTTTTGTTGTACCTGTGATTCTTAGTTTATACGCCGACTCGGTCATGCTGTTTTGTTGTACTTTTCAAACTTAGTTTATTCGCCGACTCGATTGTGCTTTTTTGTTCAATAAATTCTAGTTTTTGGTGAATTGACTCCTTGTCCCCAGTTGTTGTGGATCCATAACAATTGTAAATAAATTAAGGATCCGCATTTACTAACATTTGTGGTTTTCTGTATGTGTGAATGAGGTCTTCCTGGAAAGTGACATAACCAGGAAGAACGAAGTGAATTAAAAGAATGATTTAGGGTGTGAGTTGCAAACGCCATACGAGAATAAGTAATTATATAAAATTGAGAAGTACATGAACCATTAATTAGATTAATAGAATATATAAGTAAATGGAATAAAATGAATGATACATTGGGAGACGGAAATTGTTAGATGTAATATTAGGAGGTAGATTTACCGCAGCCGTTCACAGGAAATGTCCGCAATATAAATGCTGAAAGCATGAAGGGAAACTTTTCCTCCACCCAGGTTGCATACAGATATTTCACTTTTAAATGAGATCAAGATTAAAATATAAATTCAGTTTGTACTGCAGACTGGGAACTATAGAAAACATTAGTGTTTTTAGAAAAAAACAGTTACTGCAGACAACGTGGAGTGCAGGGATTTTAATTTAAAACTCATTATACATCAATTATTAGGGACCGCTCAGCAAGAGAAAAAAAATCCTCAGGTTTGGAAACACATGACGATACAATCTTGTTGTGAAAAGAATTTATGTGAGGATATCAATTTGTTTTTTAACATGACTCTATAATTTGGGAAAACGCTTAGCAATGTTGCAAACTTATGTGGTTATTTTGAGAAAAGTGATTATGGGATCACATCGAAGTGTTTATGTGTAGTTCACCATGTGTTTGTCTTGTTGGTTGTGAAATGTTGGGAATTGTGCTGCTTGGAAAAGTAATACAGTCGTACCTCTACTTACAATAACCCAGTGGCGGGCCGTCAGGGCCTTCAAGGCCTTCTCTGCTGGCCTAAGAAATATCTGAATCATATTATATTTTGTCCATCAATACTTATTCTTCCAAATGGTCGGTTAGCTTCCTTTCATTGCTTTCCCCCCTGGTTGCACTGCTTCCAGATGTGTTTTCAGATTGAAGCATTTAACCAATCACATTTCAGCCATTATTTGTTGCCAGATCAGATCTGCCTCAAAGCCTTCAAAATCAGTTCTGCGGGGTCTGCTGCATTAAACAAGACTGTTGCTTTTAACCAATCAGATTTCGAATTGGCAACCCCACAATGATTTTTCATAGGTGTGGGCATTTTGCTGGCTGGGACATGTCATTGCTTTCACCCTCTATTATTGGCTTGCTAGAGTAGACGGGCCAAAAGCTAGAATGAGGCAGCCAGACTAGCAAACTCCACCCACAATGGCCAACGCAGGAAAGCAAATGGATTCGGTTGCAAATTTGCTGGCAAAGCCATTTTCCACACGGACTTTTACAGAAAAAACGGACATCATTAAGAAAGGGCGGTCAACTCCGAAGCTAGCAAGCCTGTTACAGCCGGGAAAAGCGTGTGTTCGGACCTTTCAGTGCGCTAACTACGAGCGCTATCCTTGGCTCACGGGCTCTGATGAACACAGCAAATTATGTTGCTGGGAGTGCTTGTTATTTGCCACTGATCGACATGGTGTTTGGAGCAACACTGGATTTGCAAATTTGTCTTGTTTAACCAAAGCAGCAACGAGACACCAAAGCTCTGCCGGACACTTACAAGCAACGGTCCGTTCCAAAACTTTTGGAGATACTCGAGTGGAGTTACAATTAAACGAGCAAGTGCGCAGGGAAACGGAGCGCCACAACGAAAAGGTAAAGAAAAATAGGGAAATCTTAAAAAGTTTGATAGACTGCGTCATTTTTTGGGGCAAGCAGGAACTTTCATTTCGGGGACACAATGAAAGCGCTGCCTCCCCAAACAAAGGAAATTATGTGGAACTTCTTTCTCTTTTTGCTGAGAAAAACACGGATTTACAGTACCACCTGTCCACTAATAAAGCATTTAGTGGCACGTCGGGCAGAATACAAAACGACCTGATCACTGCTATTGCTCAAGTGATGGATGAAGAGATCAGAAGCAAAATAAAAAAAGTACAGTTTGTCTCTGTAATGGTGGATGAGACGACAGACGCGAGTAACGCAGCGCAGCTCGCACTGGTTCTGCGTTACGTCACTGGCAAAGGTGTCAAGGAGCGGTGCGTCAGATTTGAAAATGTTACCAGTGGGAAGCGAGCCGATGACATTGCAGGTCTCATCATTCAATTTTTGGTGGAATATGAATGTCTGGGTAAAGTTGTGGCACAGTGTTATGACGGTGCAGCGGTCATGTCTTCTGGATTAAATGGGGTGCAGGATAAAGTTAAGGAGAGAGCACCGTTAGCTTTATTCATACACTGCTATGCCCATCGGCTCAATTTAGTACTGACTCAGGGGGCCTCAAAGCTTGAAGAATGCAAGATATTTTTTGCTCACCTGAATGGCCTTGCTGCATTTTTTTCGAGATCGCCTCGATGCACACAGCTGCTGGACGAAATCTGCCAGCGGCGTCTGCCCCGTGTGGCACCAACACGGTGGCAGTACGCATCCAGGGTGGTCAATACAGTATTTGAGAAGAGAGCTGCTCTAAAGGAACTGTTTCATCACATCCTGGAGCATCATGACGAGTACGACGAGGAGTCTGTGCGGTGTGCTGATGGATTTAAAGCACGTCTGGATGATTTTGAATTTTGTTTTTTGCTTCACACATTCAATGGCATTTTTGAGCATTCAGACGGGCTTTTTTCAATACTACAGAACCACAAACTGGATGTGCAGTTTTGTCTTGCAAGAGTAAAGGAGTTTTGTGGCACAGTTGAACGCGAGAGGAGCCGATATGAGGAAATCTACGAGGCAACCGAACGCAGTGCGGGTGCTCCAAGCGCACGAAGAGGTCAAGCGCAAAATTCTCGCGTGCACTACCAACAACTTCACGACAGGATTCTGGACAATATTATTTGCCAGACGCGGACCAGATTTCAAGACCACGAAAGACTGATGTTTCTCTCCCTCCTCGACTCGCAGATGTTTCAGATGCAAACTTTCCCACATGCAGCCTTCTCCACTTTAAAGCAGAGCCACGGAACACTTTTCGATCTGCCTCGGCTAAGAACAGAACTGATAGTTATGTATGCCATGGATGATTTTGCAGGAAAATCTCCCACTGATCTCCTTGACTTCCTTCAGCAGAAAAATCTGAGTGAGAGCATGGGGCAGCTGTACACATTAGTGTGTTTGGCAGTGACCATCCCCGTGTCCACTGCTTCTGTCGAACGGACGTTTTCAGCCCTAAATAGAATCAAAACTTATGCCAGAAATACAACAGGACAGACTAGACTTTCAGCATTAGCTTTGATGGCCATAGAAAGGAACTTCTTGATGGACCTGAAACGCACGTGTAATCTGTACGACAGAGTAATTGAAATCTTCTTGAGGAAAGAAAGGAGGATGGATTTTGTGTATAAATAAAAATAATTTTTGTTGAGTAAACTGTGTCTATTTTCTGAAATAATATTTAAATATTTGAGGTTATTATTGATTCTTTTTATGTGTCGCAGCTGTAGCTGCATTAAAGGTTTTATAGACATAAAATACCGTAATTACTCGAATATAACGCGCACTCGAAAATAACACGCAGGTCATTTTGGGCCAAAAAAATCTGGAAAAACGCAGTACTCGAATATAGTGCGCACCTAAAATTTCCCGCTGACGAAAATCAGAAATCTTACTTTTTTTTCTTCGTTTCACGATTGTTTTGTTCAAACAAATTTATTCATTAGAATCCTTCAAATGAAGAGTTCCTCTCTCTCTTTGTCTGTCCTCTTGTTATGATCGCGCCGCGTCGCTGGGTCGTCGCAGCGCGATCGAGGGCATCTGTTACGGTCGCGCCGCGTTGTGCGACGCGACCGTGGATGTAGGTAGACCCAAATACAGGAAGCAGGAGAGGACGAGGCATTCAGCGTGATACGGAGTCCTTTAATGAATCAACCAAGGCGTGGAAACAAACGTGGCCGCATGCGGCGCGCATACGGACAGAGGCAACAGAATAACGACAGCTAGCGACCGCTAGCAACCGCTAACAACAGTCAATGATAGTCAACGATAGTGAACGATCCGGCGACGTGTGATGACGCGTTGCTACTTAAATACAGGAAACGAAAGGAATCAATGGATTGGCTACAGCCGGTATGCGTCAACTTCCTCTTCCTCCCACAACACATCATCCGATTGGCTTTACGAGATGACGTAAAATCCGTGCGTCGGCTGTACGAGATGACGTAAAATCCGTGCGTCAAAGTGAGTTTGACAATGCTTTTTTCGATCGAAAATTTATAATTTATTTTAGTTATTGATTTTAACACTGAACTGAGAGAGGGTGAACTGAGACGAGTACGAGGCTAGAGGGGGGCAGTGGTGGTCTCGGCTTTCCGATTTTCGATCGGGTTTACGAGATGACGTAAAATCCATGCGTCGGCTTTAGGAGATGACGTAAAATCCGTGCGTCAGCTGTACGAGATGACGTAAAATCCGTGCGTCAAAGTGAGTTTGACAATGCTTTTTTCGATCGAAAATTTGTAATTTATTTTAGTTCTTGATTATAACACGCACCCCCAACTATTGGAATTAATTATATAGAAAAACCTGCGTGTTATATTCGAGTAATTACGGTACTTATTGAGGGTTGGATTGATTCACACGTAGCACTATTGAAGGCCCAGGTGTGAAATGCACCGCCCGCCACTGCGATAACCTCTAGGTACGAAATTTTGAGGTTACGAAATCCCCCCAAATGTTAATGCATTTCCTTATCCGTTATTTTTTGAAAATATTGTCGTGGATGCATTGATTCTCACTTTAGAGACCTAGCTACCCTCTACTGGGCTCTCATTTCATCGCTCTCATTCTATCTCATGTAATGACAATAAAAGCATTTAATTCAATTTAATTGGCTGTCTCACAACAACCACTATCCATGTTTCAAGATTCTTTATTACAATGATTACAATTCCTCTTATTAGGCGATTAAAACTGTACAAATGCAATGCAGCACATATTTTCACAAACACACACAGGGCACACGTAAAAGTCCAAAATGTAACACAAGGTGGATGGCTTTCGGCCCTGGTAGAACGGCCTCTTGCCGCCATCTGGCGAACAAACACGTGTATTATGTCTCCCCATAATAACGGCCGCGGAGGGAACTATTTCAGGGAGCAGGGCACATTTTTATATGCTTGTTATTCATTTTAAAACATTAATAAATCATTTCCTTATAATTTTCTCTCATTTTTGTGTTTCCTCACATCTTTCATACAACATTAAGACACTTTGACCAATGTTAACGGGTTTAGTTGATAGTTGTGTGAGGACCGTGGAACGATTGAGAGAATTTACATATAAAGTACTGCTCTACTTACAACATTTTCAAGTTACGGAAAAAGTTCTGGAACCAATTAATTTTGTAAGTAGAGATATGAATGTGTAGCCGCCTCGTGGTGTCGAGGTTCACTCGCCTGACTTCGGTACGGGCAGGTAAGGGCTCAATTCCCGGTGGTGGCGGTATGATTGGGAGTGCGGATGGTCGTTTGTCTCTCTGTGTGCCCTTCGACTGACTGTTGACCAGTCTGGGGTGTAGTCTGCCTTTCGCCCGAAGACAGCTGGGTTAGGTTTGAGCAACCCCCGCAACCCTTTTGATGATGGACGGTGTGGAAGATGTTTAGATGTGTGTTCGTGTGCTAACATTACCTTCTTCCCTACTGTACTGTACTACTGCATGAATTGAACAAGTTTTTCATGCTTGTTATTCATTTAATTACATTAACAAATAATTTTATTATAATTTTCTTTCATTTTTGTCTGCTTCCCGCATCATTCATACAAAATTGGCACACTGCTAATTTTTAAAGGGTTTAGTTGGCAGTTTCTTGAGGACTGGAATGAATTACGGAATTTAAATATAAAGTACTGCTCTACTTACAAAATATTCAGGTTGCGAACAAAGTTCTAGAACCAATTAATTGCGTAAGTAGAGGTATGACTGATGTCAGATAAAAGAATGTTTGTGACTATTTGGCAAGTTGCCTCATTGCTGTCGTCACTTTTATTAGTGTTCATTAATTTTGTTCTGGAGGATCTTTTGAAAATACAGACACAACACAAATACATACTGAAGCTTCATGGTCAATTCTAAAAATAACATTTTTTGTTTGCAAGAGATAAGACAACAGGCAAAAGTCGGTGTTAATTTGAATATTAGTGGGTGGGTTTTAGTTTTAAAGGAAGATCCAATGCCCTTAGGTGGTTTGATCAATTTGGCCAACCTGCTGGAACGGGGGAAGGAGAGTTTTATGATGTATCCTTTACTCTCACATTCCTGTAACAAGGCTACACAAACCAAGCAACATTAAAGGCAAACACTTTGATCAGAGTGAGTCCAGAGTGAGTTCTGTTTATTGCACCACACACAAAAAGCATCTTCTATACCAGGGATGGCCAACTCCGGTCCTCGAGAGACCCTATCCAATCTGTTTTCCATGTCTCCCTCCACCACCACACCTGGATCAAATAATTGGGATCGGTATAAAGCTTCTGGACAGCTTGCTGATGAGTTGATCATTTGATTCAGGTGTAGTAAAGGAGGGAGATATGGAAAACAGACAGGATAAGGGCTCTCGAGGACCGGACTTGGCCACCCCTGTTCTATACAAACACAGAAAAATGAGAGAAAATGATAAGAAAATTATCTAATAATGTATTAAAATGAAAAACAGGCATGCAAAAACATTTTTCTATTCATGCAGGTGTAAGGAGGAAGCTAATGTTAAGCAACAGACAAAGCATACGAACACATGTACATTAACACACATCTAAACAACGTCAAATTATGAATTCAAAACAACTTAGCGTTAAATGGCTGCTTATTTCAGAAATCGACTCTGTCACTGTATGTCCTGTAAATTCTTTTTCTGCTATCCAAAGAAGTAACAAACTACATCTCATCATTCAATACAGAGAGGCCATGCCAAGGGGTCATCGCTTTCAATGCTTTCTTCTGTTTCAATATCGTAGCGATGGTCATGCAATATCAGTCATGGATGGATAATCGGGCTCGCTTCTTCATTTCATTTGCACCAGTAATTTTAAATACAGAACAGAGTTGTTTTAATCATGCTTGGAAAAAAAAAACATGTAAAGTTGTGAGACATCAAATGGAGGGTATTTGCGTTCTTATTTTTGTTCTGGGGGATTCTTTTGGAGAAGACAGGCAGAAAGACACACGCAAAACTGAGGCTCAGGGTCACTTCCCACACCAGCGTGCTTAATTGCAAGAAAATGACACCCTCGTGTTATCTGACTCCATTTTTAAATTCTTTCCGAGTGGGCGTTAACCTGAACATCAGTGGGGGCAAAGTATACAAAATAGGACACTTCATCCTGAGCTCTGTGGCTCCCAGGAAAATGGGGACATAGGGGGCCAGGAACAGTTTTATGAGATTGTTACTCTGTTAAGCTTTGAAGTATCTATTACACCTTTAGAACACAGTAATAATTGTTTCTAAAACAAAAACCTGGGCCATATTCTGTAAGCACACATACCTGTAACACAATCCAACAAACAGTGTGTGCAAAGTTCATTTTTTATAACGGCGGCCAGCGAAGTGTAGATGGTCGAGCAGGACGCAATGCTACAGAGACAATTTCAAAATAAAATAACGGATATAGGAAATGTATTGTTGTTTTGGGGGATTTCTTAACTTGGTACTTGTTTTCGTATGGAACAGTAATTTGTATACCAAAGGGGTTTTGTAACCTGAAAGTTTCATATGTAGAAGCATTCGTAAGTAGCGGTACCACTGTATTTGAAAGGAACAGTTCGAAGACCTTTGTTCAACTAGTTTGAGTCGACAACAAAACTTTACTTGATAAATGCACTGCTCAGGACAAGGGGCAGTTTTAAAGATAGGCTAGGTTCCAGTGGTGGTCCGTGCATTTTGGGGTAGCGCCTTCTGCTATCGGAATCAATCCAACCCTCAAAAACTATTTTATGGCTATAAAACCTCTACAGCAGCTACAGATGCGACACATAAAAAATCATCAATAATAACCTCATACAATTGAAATATTATTTAGGAATATAGCCATATTTTACTCACCCCAAATCCTTTTTAACTGTAAACAATATCCATCCGCCTTTCTTTCCTCCTTCTTTTCTATCGACATCGAAGCTAATGCTGAAAGTCAAGCCTGTCCTGTCGTGTTTCTGACATAGTCCGTCTTGAAAATGGCTTTAAATCAACACAACAATATATTTGCTTGTGCAGCTTGCTCCAAATACAGTTTGGTAGCTCTTTGTAGCGCACTGAAACTGGCGCACACACCCTTTTCCCGGCTGTAACAGGCTTGCTAGCTTCGGAGTTGACCGCCCTTTCTTAATGATGTCCATTTTTTTCTGGAAAAGTCTGTCTGGAAAATAGCTTTGTGAGCAAATCTGCAACCAAATCCATTTTCCTCTGTCGGCCATTGTGGGTGGAGTTTGCGATCTCTGGCTGCCTCACTATGGCTTTGGCCCGCCTACTCTCTATAGCTAGCCAATCATAGTTGGTGAAAGCAATGACGTATTCCAGCCAGCAAAATGGCAATGCCTGCGAAAAAGCATTGTGGTGTTGCCAACTCGAAATCTGATTGGTTTAAAGCAACAGTCTTGTTTAATGCAGCAGAGCCCGCAGAACTGATTGTGAAGGCTTTGAGGCAGATTTATGATCCTGGCAACAAATAATGGCTGAAATGTGATTGGTTAAATGCTTCAATATGAAAACACACATCTGGAAGCAGTGCAACCAGGGGGAAAAGCAATGAAAGGAAGCTAACAGACCATTTGGAATAATAAGTATTGATGGACAAAATATGATATATGATTCAGATATTTCTTAGGCCAGCAGAGAAGGCCTTGAAGGCCCTGACGGCCCGCCACTGCTAGGTTCAGAGGTAGAGGACAGGATGTTAGCGAATATTAGTGCAGGAGTACAAAATAGTTAGTCATACCTCTACTTACGAATGCCGCTATGTATGAATGTTTCAGGTTACACATTTTTAACGTGCAAATGAGTGACGCGAGATACGAAAAAGATCCAAGTTACAAAATCCCCCAAAAAGTAAATGCATTTCCTTATCCGTTACTTTATTTTGAAAATATTGTCGCAGATGCATTGATTCTCACTTTAGACCCTCGCTACCCTCTACTGGTCAACATTTAATCACTCTTAATCTATCTCATATAATGACAATAAAAGCATTCAATGCAATTCAATTGGCTGTCTCACAACAACCACTATCCATGTTTCAAGATTCTTTATTACATACATGTCCACCTCGGCTAAATGCTCCCCTTATTAATGATAACAATTCCTCTTATTAAGCGATCAAAACCGTACAAATGTAATGCGGCACATATTTTCACAAACACACAGGGCACACGTATAAGTCCAAAATGTAACAAAGTGGATGGCTTTCGGCCCTGGTAGAATGGGCTCTTGCCGCCATCTGGCGAACAAACACGAGTATTACGTCTATTCTATTCTATCTCATATAATGACAATAAAAGCATTCAATTGGCTGTCTCACAACAACCACTATCCATGTTTCAAGATTCTCTCTTACATACCTGTCAACCTTGGCCAATGGTTCCCCTATTAATGATTGCAATTCCCTGTTTAAGCGATTAAAAAGCGTACAAATGTAACGCGGCACATATTTTCACACACACACATAAAGCACACATAAACGTCTAAAATATATGTAGTACTGCAAAGTGGATGGCTTTGGCCCTGGTAGAATGGGCTTTTGCTGCCATCTGGCGGACAAACGGGTATCACATCTCCCATTATAATGGCCGCGGAGGGAACTATTTCAGCGGGGCAGTGCACATTTTCATATGCTTTATTTTTTTAAAGACATTAATAAATCATTTCCTTATAATGTTCGCTCATTTTTGTGTTTCGTCATATCTTTCATACAAAATTGGGACACTATGACCAATTTTAAAGGGTTTAGTTGGTAGTTGTGTGAGGACCGTGGAACGAATTATAGAATTTACATATAAAGTACACCTCTACTTATGAAATTTTCAAGTTACGAAAAAAGTTTTGGAACCAATTAATTTTGTAACTGTATTATTATTATTATTATTATTGTTATTATTATCTATTTTAAATACAGAATAATAACAAACAATTGTGGACAGTTATACTAGGTCTATGTTAGGGTTATTATTGGTATTATTATAAATTTGCTGGAACGCTTTGCTTGATTTAGAAAGGTCATGTTTTACATGTCTTGCTTGCAACCGTGATAAACAACGGGAAGGTCGCTCCTCTATCCAGCTGGACTTATCAAAGTTGTTTTGTGAAACCTCGACCTCTCACACGGATCCGGGAGAACTCTCAATTGTTTTGACTTCGACTCCAGGTGGCGATATCGCTTGCCCTCCGAAAGGACCTGCAATTGTTTTGATTTCTGACCTTCAATTGTTTTGAATAGATGCTTGCTTGTTGTTAACTCTTATGAAAATCAATGCACAGGAGAGGATTCGATTCATCAGAATGATCTGGGACAGAGACGCGTCAGGATCGATTCTCTCTTGCAAAAAACCCGGTTATGAGTCAGATGCCTCTTGTGTTGAAAGGTGAATTTGGAATACCTGTTGGTGAACCTATCAGTCTACAATTGTAATGAACAAAAACAATGACTAGAAATCTATAAGAATTGTAAAATACAGCTCTATCTCAATGAATTAAATCAGATGATATCGAATGAATTAATATTGTCAGGGTAAATTATTGTTAGCCGCTGCCTGATGGTGTAGACCTTCTCTCGCCTGACTTCGGTGTTGGCAGGCACGGGCTCGATTCCCGCTGGTGGTATGATTTTGATTGTGAGTCCCGTGTGCCCTATGGCTGGCTGAATGGCAACAACCAAGATCTCACTGAACTGACAACAGTTTAAACAAGAGTACAGAGTCCAACAACAATTTGAAGATATATTGCACCATAAAACTTGATCTGATAGCCTGGTGCCAGACCCAAAGCAACAAGTTTCATAAAGAGGCAAAGTACTTCCAGAAAAAAGAAGCTTATTCCAGCAACAGGATGAGGTTAATGGTTTTTTCTTTCTTGTTATTAGTCACATTAATTAATGCATTATTTTTAACAGTGATAGTGTCTGTGGCAGTCTGTCTGCTCTATATTTGCAGTGTTCTTTCAATCTGGAGATACTATTTCTTCCAGAAAAAAGAAGCTTGTTCCAGCAACAGGATGAAGTGAATGGTTTCTTCTTTCTTGTTATTAGTCACATTAATTAATGCAGTATTTTTAACAGTGATAGTGTCTGTGGCAGTCTGTCCTCTCTATATTTGCAGTTTTCTTTCAATCTGGAGATATTTTTCTTTTCATCTGCTTTGTCTTTGAAACCAAACAAAAAGTGATCTAAACAGGTTTGGTTTATTTAATTTGTCAAATGATTAAATGTTTTAAATCAAGTTAATTGCAGGTTTCCTCGTGAGTCATTGTATGAAAAAAATTAAATACAAAAATGATTATACATTTTGAGTTTTAAATACACTGATTATCAAAGGAGTTGACCAATGTGCTTAACTAATTAATTAATTCTAATATATGCCTCATGAAAAACATCATATACCCAATCCCAAAACTTGGCCCTAACACAGGGGTGGGCAATCCGGTCCTTGAGGGCCGCAGTGGGTGCAGGTTTTTGTTGCAACCAATCCAACACAGCACTAAAACAAGAAGCATCTGACTGCAATCCACTGATTGTATATCTAACATGCCAGATTGGTGGAAAGGTTTCCTCTTATGGGTTGAAACGAAGACATGCACCTCTTCGTGGAACTAATTGCCCACCCCTGCCCTAACATAAGACATTACTATAATAAAAAAAATACTTAAGACTGTGATCCTTCACCACTTCGTGGCTTCAACATTCATGGAGTCAGTGCATCGCGGTTTTTTATCTTAAGAATAAAAAAAGCTATAAAAAATTCATGCTGAAACTCACAAACGGAAGACAGGGGATAACAGCAGTTGACAGCAGTCAGACCCCCGCCACATTTCACCGTAGAAGAAGAATGATATAAAAAAGCCGACATCTTGCCTTCTCCTGTTTTGTTGCGAGTTAATTTCCCCCTCGTGAACATCACTTGTGGAGAAATTTCGGCAATCCTATTCCAGCTTTATTTGGACATTGAGTAGCTGTTGAAAATGCCTCCTAAGCGACCCGGCATCCAATGAGCCAAGGAAAAAAAGAGATATGATGACAGAAAAACACGCCGTTGTGGCTAAATTAATCTACCAAGCATTTTACCAAAAAAAGAAGCGAACATTTGGAAGACAGCCACAATATCCTTTTCCAAGGACACTAAGCAAGTAGTAACCACTATGAATAAAGCAAAAGAACGAGCATTGTGAGGGATTACGCTGTGAAAAAGTGAAACTAGCATGACGAGTGGACGTCAACTCAATAATAATAATCGGACATAGGCTTTGTCATCATCATTGACTCGACAAAAGCCTAATTGTCATCATACCCAGAAACTGCGTATGACGAAATTGGTAGTGCTTCTCCACAAGGTGCGCTTTCCCGGCAAAAGACCCAAATAAGTGATAATTTCGGACTCGTAATTTGGCATTCTGCCGTGATGGATACATCGCATCACCCCCGAGCGGATCACTTACCTCTCACTGTCTTTCACTTACTTTCAGTCAGCCAGTAGGAGGCAGATCACCACCCAACGTCTATTCATATTACCTCGCCCCAAAGTTATTACACAGAAAGGATTGTGTGTCGTGTTACCGCAAGTTTAGAGTCCTGATGGATGTGGGAAAAAAACTGTCCTTAAGCCTATTTGTCCATACTTTGTGGGACCTATAGCGTCTGCCAGAGGGCAGCAGCTGGAACAGATTGTGACCAGGGTGGTATGGGTCCCCGATGATGTTCCTGGCTCTGCTGAGGTATCGAGGGCTGGCAATGTCTTCCAGTGAGGGCAGAGAGCAGCTGACGATCTTCTGGGCAGTGTTAATCATTTTCTGCATGGCCTTTTTGTCTGCTGCCGTGCTTCCAATGTACCACACTGTGATGCAGTATGCCAGGATGCTCTCCACAATGGCTCTATAGAAGGTTACCAGAAGCTTAGTGTTCATGTTGTTCTTCCTGAGTACCCTGAGGAAATGGAGTCGTTACTGGGCCTTCTTCACTACTGCCGTGGTGTTTGTAGACCAGGAGAGCTTATCCGTGACGTGGACACCCAGGAATTTAAAGGACTGGACCCTGTCTACACTGTGTTTGCGAAAGTCCAGGATGATTTCTTTAGTTTTCGTGGTGTCCAGTGTGAGATTGTTCACCGAGCACCACGAAGACAGTTTGTTGACCTCATCTCTGTAGGCGGACTCTTCCCCCCAGGAGATGAGTCCGACCACAGTGGTGTCATTGGCAAATTTGATGATGGAGTTAGACTGGTGGGTCGGTGTACAGTCGTATGTGTACAGGGAGTATAGAAAAGGACTCAGTACACAACCTTGAGAGGAGCCAGTGCTCAGTGTAATTGAGGAAGAGAGGTGGTGGACCAAGTCTAACAGTTTGTGGTCAGTTGGTTAAGAAGTTCTTTATCCAGCAGCAGATGGAAGAGGATAGTCCAAGGTGGGAGAGTTTGTTAGTCAGAATGTCCGGTGTTATAGTGTTGAAGGCTGAATGAAAAGCATCCTCACGTAATTCCCATGGTGCTCCAGGTGGCTCAAGTGCTCTTTGTAGAGCAATGGCGATAGCATCCTCAGAGGACCTGTTTGCTCTATAAGCAAACTGGTGAGGACGCCATATTATTGTTATTGTAATTGGTAATATGCCACATCTTCTTTGGATTATTTCCTGTGAAGTGCTCCTCGATTTTCTTTGTATATGCTGCCTTGGCCTTTTTAATGCCTCTCTTCAGCTCTGCTCTGGCAGCGCTGTATTGTACCTTGTCGCCTGATCTGAAGGCGGTGTTACGGCATTTGATGAGTGCCTGTGTCTCCTTGGTCATCCAGGGTTTTTGGTTAGGAAAAACCCGTACCCGTTTATTAACAGTGACGTTGTCCGTGTAGTTTTTGATGTAGGAAAGTACAGTGTCCGTGTAGTCCTGGAGGTTGTCGTGTTCGGAAAAGTTCCCAGTTGGTGCGGGAAAAACAGTCCTGCAGCTGAGAAAGGGTGTCCTCAGGCCAAGTTTTTATTATCTTTATTTGTGGCCTTGTTAGCCTCCGGAGTGGCGTGTATGCGGGGGTGAGGGATAGGCAGAGATGATCTGATCCAGCCAGGTGAGGGAGGGAAGTGGCTTTATAAGCATGTTTGATATTAGAATAAACATGGTCAAGAGTTTTGTCTCCTCTGGTGTGACACTTTACGTACTGAATGAACTTAGGCAGAACAGTCTTTAAACACGCTTTGTTGAAGTCACCAGCGACAATGAAGACTCCATCGGGGTGGTCAAACTGCTGTTTGTTTACAGCCGTTAGCAGGTTAAGTGCCGTGTTAACGTTCGCATCCGGAGGTGTGTAGATCGCCGTTACTATGACGACCGTTAGCTCCCTAGGTAAATAGAAGGGCCTGCACCGTATTGCTAATAGCTCTAAATCCGGGGAGCAGTGAGTGTTAATGATCCTAATGTCGCAACACCATTCATTGTGTATAAACACGCTAAGTCCCCCTCCTTTGCTTTTGCCTGTTAATTCTTTTGAACAATCGTTTTGAAATAGCGTTCGGCTAGCTAGCAATACCGCAGCGTCGGGGATTTGCGGGTCTAGCCACATTTCCGTGATGAGAATAATGTTACAGTTCCTAACAAAGCTGTTGGTAGCAATCTGAAGTTCCAACTCATCCATTTTGTGGGTGATGGATCTGGCGTTGGTCAAAAAGATACTCGGAAGCGGTGCTCGGTGTGGTTGTCGCCTTAGCTTAGAAAGCTAGGCCCACCCGGCATCCGCGCTTTTGTTTTCTCTCTCTTCGCCGCCTCCGACGTACTCTGAGTGGGCTGACTATCCACGTAGATCCCGGAGGTCTCGAGATGTCCTCGGGGATATCGTAGGTCCGTTGGTAGTCTGTTGTGAATTCGGATATATCGCTTCTCCTTCCGAGAGTAATTAAATCCTGGCGACTGTACAATAACAAACGACACCAAACTGGAGAGCATAGAGCCGCTGCGTCCGTGTGCGCCGCCATCTTGCCAAATATGTTTTACAGTGGTTCGCGGTTTTCAAAAAAGGGTCTAGGAGATTGATAACAACATGGTCAGAGCCATTGAATTTGGCAATCGCCTTGACAGTGTCATGTCCTTGTACCAAAACATATTTGTAAAAGAAATTTCCCGAATACGGGATGAATAAAGTTATCCAATCCAATCCAAAATCTAATGTTTCCAATTATACTGTGAGGTCCACCAATTTGACATTTGTAAGCATGCAATAATGCCACAGGAAACATTTTTCTGGTCAGGGGGAAGACAGCTTCTTCGTCTTTTGCTTCGACGTTTCCCATCCGCTTTGAGCTGCCTTCCCCTTTTATTGCGTAAGAAATAATGTGTGTGTACAACATTTGATGTGTGTGTGCTTTTGCTTAGTTCCTTATTTTTTTCTTCAGAAAACAGGTGTGCACTGTTGTTCATCTGTTTCTCCAGATCATCACAGATTTCAGCATCAGCAAATGTATCACGATCATCTTTCGCAAAACACTTCTCCTCAGATGCTTCCCCAGAGGTCATGCCCTCAGATAGCCCATAGAAAGTTCATCCAGAGCTCACGTCCTTAGATGCCCTTGTAGAAAGTTCACACAGCATGCGAAAATATATTTTGCAAGCTTAGTGCTGATCAAGCAGTAGTATATAGAAAATGTAGCAACTGTATAATAACACTGATAAATGATACATATGGTTAATAACTTCACATTATGTTCGAAAATTGTTCAACTGCCCTGTTTACAGAGACAGGGGATAGTGCTCTGCTTCAGTATGCTACCATTCCTGCTAGCATTCATTGTCACCTGTATGAAATGTAGCTCGCCAGTGCCACCCCAAATTCCCCCACCACAATGCTGGACTGCAGGTAAGATAAACTGGTCTTTGTACTCTAAACCTGGCTGCCACCACACATACGTACTTTATACCACCTGAACCAAAGAGGTATATCTTGGTTACTTCTGACCCAGAAATCTATATCCTCAGTCTGCTTCTCTTCAGCAAACCTTTTGCTGGCTTCCAAGTCCATTGTTTTTAGAATAGTTTTTTCCTGGTATGATAGGCATGCAGACCAACTGAATGCAGTCTGCAGCGTATGGTCTGAGCACTGACAGACTGAAGCCCCTTCAACCACTGCAGCACTCATACACTTTTCCAAAGACAACCTCTGAAGCACTCATATACTTTTCCAAAAACACCTCTGCATAGGAGGTCGAGCGCACGCGCTCAGCTTCTTTGCTGTCCTCTTAAATTGCTATATGGTCTAAGAATTGTAGGCTTTTGGCAATCTTCTTATAGCCTAGCCCAGGGGTGGCCAAACTGGTCCTTGAGGGCTGCTGTGGGTGCAGGTTTTGTTCCAACCGATCCAGCACAGACAGTTTAAACAATGAGGTTTGTGATGAAACAAGAAGCACTCGACCAAAAGGAGGACCCTTGATGATGTGTATGTAGCACGTGGCTTCACTGTTATGTTGCTGGGAGAGGAAGTGTCAGGCCCAGGGCTAGGCGGGTGGGTAGATGCACCTGTCACCCAATCACAGGACCAGCAACAGACGGGTCGATCAGCACCAGGTCTGACCAATGATCATCACCGCCCTATTTAAGCCAGCTAGAGGTTAACCATGTCGCTGGATCATCTCTATCAGTTCACTGTTAGTACTTTCTCGCATTTCTTCCTGTTCATGCTGCCTGATCTCCAAATTCCTGTTTTGCCCTAGAACCATGTTTTTCACTCACGGATATTGTATCTTCACCTTGGATTATCCAACGGCGCCTCTTTACCCCCATGCCACGTTCACCAACCTGCCTACGCTCTTACCCTCGTACCTTCGCTCCGTCTTGGAAAATAGCAATAAAGAGAAACTGCCACCATCAGAGTTATAATTGTGCCTGCTTTGGGGCTCTCCAATCATGATCATAACAGCATGATCCAGCCCAGTATTGCATCACCAGCAGGAATCAAATCCGCGCCTGCCGACTGAACCCCTACACTAAGGCGGCAAGAGATCAATGCCACAATCATAGTGACGATGCGCAGGAAGCGCCGTTGCATGGTCCTTACTAAAAACATGATCACAGTGGCCAGATCTGGGGGGGTTGACCTTGAAAATACCCTTGTGGGCACACAGGTTGACTGGAGACACCTGGTGTGGCAAGCTGGGTTGCAGGCTGTCACCTCGGGGCCCGACCAATCGAGGTATCAAATATCTCACAGACGCTACTTTCATTGCAGACAAAACACATGCCGTTGCCTCATGCTCAACAGACATAGTCATCCCTACTTGCTGTGGTAGCTCCGGTGCAGCCCTACCGTGAACCTATGGTGCCATCGCCTGCCCCATGTGACAGCAACCTCTGGCGCCCGCAGCAGCTCCTACCACTCTGAAAAAGTGGCATTGACCGAGGCACTCTCCTGGCTTGGCTGAAGAAAAAAGCAGACTGGCAGACATCAATCATCCTCAGTGACTGCAAATTGCTGGTCCAAGCTATGGGAAACCCCCACACGCAAGACCCCGCCATTCGCAGACTTCAGGGTGACATCGCCCTTTTCCCTCCGCCTAAGCGACTACAGCTACTGTGGATCCCGGGCCACTACAACATACGTGGTAACAACCTGGCCGATGCGCTAGCTAAACTTGGCTCGTCAGATGACCAAACCCATACCTCCCCGGACGCAGCCACAAGACGCGCCATCATCCAACGTGAAGATCGCTCTCCCCCGTCTCCCACCCCCGCCTTTTGCAGACCTACACAACAAAAGTCACAGAGGAAGAACTTGCCCTACCGAAAGGACACCACCCCCTGCTCCCCCGTTGGCTCCACCTTATGGGGAAATCCGACTCGAAACTGAATCGTCTGAACACCTATGGCTCCGCTGTCCGGCCTTAATGACCGAACGCTACCATTGCGGCCTGGGTAACCCCCTGGATGAACTAATCCACGTTCCAGTGGCAGCTCTAGCGCTGCTCAGGGTAATCCTCAGGCGCCTGAGGTGAAAAAGAAGAAGAACGGCAACCTTGGTGCATGGCGGGCTTTCCTGGTACAATGCAGCATGTTTTTTGAACAACAAAGCCTAAGGTATAGTACAGACCGAGCCAAGATAGCTTACCTCATTGGCTGTCTTCGCAGTGACATTGCAGGTCTCATTATTCAATTTTGGGTGGAAAATGAATGTCTGGGTAAAGTTGTGGCACAGTGTTATGATGGTGCAGCGGTCAAGTCTTCTGGATTAAATGGGGTGCAGGCTAAAGTTAAGGAGACAGCACCGTTAGCTTTATTCATACACTGCTATGCCCACCAGCTCAATTTAGTACTGACTCAGGGGGCCTCTGTGAGGGGTAAATCCCCGACATCAAAATAATCTTCAAGCAGAGGAGGCACCAAACATGTAATAGTTTTAGACTCCGTCGGCCTTCTCGGAGTGGTCGAGTGGCAGGCTGTTTTCCACGACCGTCGCGGCTCGCTAGCTTCTTTGTCTCCTGTTCGCCCCCACTCCTTCGAAGGGGGAGGGGGCGAGCGGACAGAGCCCACGTCAATCTGGTAGCTTTGCTTTGCCAAACACACATCCGAAAAGGGGACCGCAAGCTCTTTTATTCAAGGTAGGCGAAGACAAACTTTAGGCGGGAACAACAAGGGGAGGCGCTATATACAAAGTGGTGACAGACCTTGACCAGTAGGTGTCACTAAAATTCTATTCTAGATGCTAATGCTAAGAATATAAGATAAGAATACAAGAGAAATAAATTCCATATTCCACAGCCTCAAAGCTTAAAGATTGCAAGATATTTTTTGCTCACCTGAATGGCTTTGCTGCATTTTTTTCGAGATCACCTCGACGCACACAGCTGCTGGACGAAATCTGCCAGCGCCGTCTGCCCCGTGTGGCACCAACCAGTGGCAGTACGCATCCAGAGTGGTCAATATGCTATTTGAGAAGAGAGCTGCTCTAAAAGAACTGTTTCATCACATCCTGGAGCATCATGACGAGTACGACGAGTAGTCTGTGCGGTGTGCTGATGGATTTAAAGCAAGTCTGGATGATTTTGAATTTTGTTTTTTGCTTCACACATTTAATGGCATTTTTGAGGACCAGATTTCAAGACCACGAAAGACTGATGTTTCTCTCCCTCCTCGACTCGCAGATGTTTCAGGAACACCAGGAAACTTTCCCACATGCAGCCTTCTCCAATTTAACGCAGAGCCACGGAACACTTTTCGATCTGCCTCGGCTAAGAACAGAACTGATTGTAATGTATGCCATGGATGATTTTGCAGGAAAATCTCCCACTGATCTCCTTGACTTCCTTCAGCAGAAAAATCTAAGTGAGAGCATGGGGCAGCTGTACACATTAGTGTGTTTAGCAGTAACCATCCCTGTGTCCACTGCTTCTGTCGAACGGACATTTTCAGCCCTGAATAGAATCAAAACTTATGCCAGAAATACAACGGGACAGACTAGACTTTCAGCAATAGCTTTGATGGCGATAGAAAAGAACTTCTTGATGGACCTGAAACGCACGTGTAATCTGTACGACAGAGTAATTGAAATCTTCTTGAGGAAAGAAAGGAGCATGGTTTTTGTGTATAAATAAAAATATTTTTTGTCTATTTTCCGAAATGATATTTAAATTTTTGAGGTTATTATTGATTCTTTTTATATGTGTCGCAGCTGCAGCTGCAGTAACGGTATTATAGACATAAAATACTTATTGAGTGTTGGATTGATTCACACGTAGCACTACTGAAAGCCCAGGTGTGAAATGCACGGCCCGCCATTGATAAATAGAAATATAGAAGTATAAAAAATCACATCCCGGCTAGGTGATTTCTAAAATATTGCAGTCTAAGATATTGCACATTGTTATTGGACACCCCGAAGTTATTGCACAGAAGGGATTGTGTGTCGTGCTAACGCAAGTTCAGAGTCCTGATGGCTGTGGGAAAGAAACTGTCCTTAAGTCTATTTGTCCGTGCTTTGTGACACCTGCAGCGTCTGCCAAAGGGCAGCAGCTGGAACAGGTTGTGATCAGGGTGGTATTGGTCCCTGACAATGTTCCTGGCTCTGCTGAGGGAGTGAGGGCTGGCAATGTCATCCAGTGAGGGCAGAGAGCAGCCGGTGATCTTCTGGGCAGTGTTGATCACTCTCTGCATGGCCTTTCTGTCTGCTGCCGTGCTTCGAGCGTACCACACTGTAATACAGTATGCCAGGATGCTCTCCACAGTGGCTCTATAGAAGTTTACCAGAAGCTTAGTGTTCAAGTTGTTCCTTCTGAGTACCCTGAGGAAATAGAGTCGTTTCTGGGCCTTCTTCATCACTGCCGTGCGTTTACGAGAGTCAAGGATTATTTGTTTAGTTTTCTTGGTGTTTAGTGTGAGATTGTTCACCAAACACCACAAAGACAGTTTGTTGACCTCATCTCTGTAAGCAGACTCATCCCCCTGAGATGAGTCCGACCACAGTGGTGTCATCGGCAAATTTGATGATGGAGTTAGACTGTGTACAGAAGAGGACTCAGTACACAGCCTTGTTCTCTAATGGAGAAAGACAGGTGGGGACCAAGTCTAACAGTTTGTGGATGGTTGGTTAAGAAGTTCTTAATCCAGTAGCAGATGGAAGAGGATAGTCCAAGGTGGGAGAGTTTGTCAGACAGAACTTCCGGTATTATAATGTTGAAGGCTGAGCTATAGACAAAGAAAAGCATCCTCACATAGTTCCCATGGTGCTCCAGGTGGCTCAGTGGTGTGTAGAGCTACGGCGATGGCGTCCTCAGTGGACCTGTTTGCTCTATAAGCAAACTGGTGAGGGTCAACTGAGGGAAGGATTGTATCCCTGATGTGGCGGGTGACCAACTTTTCAAAGCACTTCATGATCACAGGCGTAAGTGCAACAGGCCTATAATCATTTAGGCTGTCAATGGTTGGCTTTTTGGGGCCAGGGATAATGGTGGCAGATTTCAGGCAGGATGGGATGATGGATTGTTGCTGGGAACAATTGAAGATCTTTGTGAAAACACCAGTCAGCTGGTCAGCAGAGGCTTTGATCACTTTCCTAGGTTCTCCGTCAGGGCCAGCAGCCTTCCTGCTGTTCACAGTCCGCAGTACCTGTCTCACTTCATGTTCCTGAAGCTCCAGTGTACTGCTACAGGGTTGTGGTGGATGTGTTTAGACTGGGTCTGATTTGTCAGTCTCAAAGCGGGCAAAGAAACGGTTCAGTTGCTCTGCTAGTGAGGCATCTGCGTTAACAGACACATTATTGTCATTGTAAATGCTAATAGTCGTATTCCCTGCCACACTTCTTTGGGTTATTTCCTGTTGCCTTTGCCTTTTTAATGCCTCTCTTTAGCTCTGCTCTGGCAGCGCTGTATTGTACCTTGTCCCCTGACCTGAAGGCGGTGTTACGGCATTTGATGAGTGCCTGTGTTTCACTGGTCATCCAGGGTTTTTGGTTAGGAAAAACCCGTATCCGTTTATTAACAGTGACGTTGTCCGTGCAGTTTTGGATATTGGAAAGTACTGTGTCCGTGTAGTCCTGGAGGTTGTGGTGTTCAAAAGGTTCCCAAATGGTGCAGGAAAAACAGTCCTGCAGCTGAGAAAGGGTGTCCTTGGGCCATGTGTTTTTTATCTTTATTTGTGGCCTTGTTAGCCTCCGGAGTGGATGTATGCGGGGGTGAGGGACAGGCAGAGATGGTCTGATCCAGCAAGGTGAGGGAGGGGTCTGGCTCTCTAAGCATGTTTGATATTAGAATAAACATGGTCTAGAGTTTTATCTCCTCTGGTGTGACACTTCACGTACCGGATAAACTTAGGCAGAACAGTCTTTAAACATGCTTTGTTGAAGTCACCAGCGACAATAAAGACTCGGGGTGGTCAAGTTGCTGTTTGTTTACAGTCGCTAGCAGGAGGCTAAGTGCTGTGCTAACGTTAGCATCCGGTGTGATGTAAAGAGCCATTACAATGACAATCGTTAGCTCTCTAGATAGATAGAAGGGCCTGCACCGTACTGCCAAAAGCTCTAAATCCGGGGAGCAGTGAGTGTTAATGATCCTACTGTTGCAGCACCATTCATTGTGTATGTACACGCAAAGTCCCCCCCCTTTGCTTTTCGCTGATAATTCTTTCGAACGATCATTTCGGAATAGCGTCCGGCTAGCTAACGATACCGCAGCATCGGGGATTTGCGGATGTAGCCACGTTTCCGTGATGAAAATAACATTGCAGTTCCTGACAAAGCTGTTGGTAGCAAGCTGAAGTTCCAAATCATCCATTTTGTGGGTGATGGATCTGGCGTTGGTCAAGAAGATACTCGGAAGCGGTGCTTGGTTTGGTTGCTGCCTTAGCTTAGCAGCTAGGCCCACCCGGCATCCGCGCTTTTGTTTTCTTTCCCTTTGCCGCCTCGGTCGTACTCTGAGTGGGCTGACTATCCACGGAGATCCCGGTGGTCTCGAGATGTCCTCGGGGATATTGTAGGTCCGTTGGTAATCTGTTGTGATTGATATATCGCATCTCCTCCCGAGAGTAATTAAATCCTGGCGACTGTAGAAAAAGTTTGCCTCGCAGATGTTAGTAAATAACGATAAGATTGAGAAAACAAAACACTAAACTGGAGCGCATAGAGCCGCTGCACCCGTGCGCGCAGCCATCTAAAGCGAATGCTGAAAACTTTAATGGTTAATTGAATTGAATTCCCGGTAATTGGATTGGATAACTTTATTCATCCCGTATTCGGGAAATTTCGTTGTCACAGTAGCAAGAGGGTGAGGATGCAGGAATAGGAAAGGCATTTTAGACATAAATAGATAGGTAATAAGAAAGTTAATAAATAAATACATGAATAAATATATAAATAAATAAGCGTGTTGCTTAGCACATATATACATACATACACATAAATGTACATGCATGCATACGGTAGGTCTTAACACTCAGCCATTTTTTTGTTAAAGAGCCTGACAGCCGATGGGAGGAAGGATCTGCGGAAGCACTCCTTCCTGCAATGAGGGTGCCGCAGTCTATTGCTAAAGGAGCTTCGGAGGGACTCCACAAACTCATACAGGGGGTGGGAGGTGCTGTCCATGATGGACATCATCCTGGTCAGCATTCTCCGCTCTCCCACTTCCTCCACAGAGTCCAGAGGACAGCCCAGAACAGAGCTGGCCCTCCTGACCAGCTTATTTAGCCTGTTCCTGTCCCTCTCCGTGCTCCCGCATCCCCAACAGAGCACCGCATATTATATAGATTTAAAGCTTCACCATCAAGTGCACACATAAATAATAAATAAATAAGTAATAAATAAATAATAGTCGACATAAATAAGTCGTCAACATTAATAAGTGGTCACATAAATAAGTAGTCTGGTACAAAAAGTGTCTGACCTAACCACTTCAGCCACTTTTTGTACCTGACTACTTATTTATATATATATATATATAAATATATATATATATATATATATATATATATATATATATATATATATATATATATATATATATATATATATATACATATATATACATATATATATATAAATATAAATATAAATATATAGTGGTGGACCGTCAGGGCCTCCAAGGTCTTCTCTGCTGGCCTAAAAAAATATCTGAATCACAGACTGATGTTAATTATGTTTTTTCCCAATTGTTTGTCAACTTCCTTTCATTGCTTTTCCCCTGGTTGCGCTGCTTCCATATGTGTTTTCAAAAAGAAATGAATCAAAAACAATAAAAAATTCAAAATGGTGCTCTAAAAACAAAGATGAGAGGAAGTAGGGCATATATAAATAAAAAAAATACAACAAAAAATCATATGCTTGAGGCGGGAAATACGTTTGGCAAAGTAGCATTAACTCTGAGTGCCGCTAAAAATACAAATCCAGTCTTTTGCTAACAGAGACAATTGATTTGAAGCGGCAGGGTGGTTTATTCGCTGCCAATATATATATATATATATATATATATATATATATATATATATTGGCAGTGAATAAACCACCCTGCCGCTTCAAATCAATTGTGTCTGTTAGCAAAAGACTGGATTTGTATTTATATATATATATATATATATATATATATATATATATATATATATATATATATATATATATATATATATATATATATATATATATATATATATATATATATATATATATATCGTCTGAGCCTGTCTGAAACATGTTTATTCGTTTTAAACCTGCCTTGACATGCTCATAAAAGTGACATTTGCCTGCAACACTCCCTTTAACACCTGTCTGTTATTGTATTATTTCAGTGCTGCTGTGAATCGGACAACACTTAAGAGAGAGCTTGAAAGGTTGGAGTGTCACTTCACGTGGAACCTGAGCTCCCAAAGGGCTAAACTTTTTATCATCAGGGATAATCTGGAAGACATTGGCACAGTGGAGGGATACAACTGGCTGGGACATATTTACAATTTACAGGCTTATATACACTACCAGATTGGAAGCCCAAAAGACGCTCTGCGTTTCTTGAGCAGGGCTGCGGAGGCTTTGCGACAGATAAGAAATACTGTCTCAGAGGAGGGCCCTTGGCTACTTGTAAACTATGCGAACCTGGCTTGGCTACACTACTACATAGGAGAAGAGAGAAAAAGTCACACTTACCTGTCCAAAGTTGATTTTCTTCTAAATGAGTATCCTTCTCCATATCAGGCGGAACTCCATCCAGAAATCTATGCAGAAAAAGCCTGGGCAATGATGAAATTTGGAAGAGACAATACTCTTCTCGCAGTGCAATATTTTCAGAAAGCCATCAGGATGCAGCCAGACATGATTGAATGGCACTCCAGTCATGTTTTGGCACTAGCAAGTACTTCTAAACTGTACAAAACCCAACTCGATATGAACACATTTGAGAAATTAAAACTAGCTAAGAAACATGACCCAGAGAACCTATACCTGGCAACAATTTTCTTGGCAGCTTCTGCTGGCAGAGGAAGAAGATTTGAAGCTGAAGCATGCGAATTGGCAAAGAAAATTTTGAAAAAGCCTGTCAGCAGCTACAGTGGTATTAAACCGTTACTTAAACTCTACCGAATTTATTTATCAATAGATGAAGCTCTTGACTTGGCAGAGGAAGCTCTTCAAAGACATCCAGGAGAACGTTATCTGAAGAGGTGTGCTGCAATCTGCTACAAAAAAAAAATTCTTTCAGACATTCCACCAGAACAAAGCATAATTGACAGGGCAATCAACCTCTATGAAGAAGTTATTTCTCTATACCACCAATCCTCTCTAAAAAGACAAATAACTCTTGCAAATATATATGTGAAGTCAATTCGCAGCCAATGTAAAGCTGATGAAATATTTGAGGAATTACTCCACAAACGTAATCAGGACCCTAGGGACAGACAGATGGTTTATAACTACTTTGCAAAATATTGTCTTTTAACTCATAAGCAGAGCAACAAGTCTATAAGATATTACATGAAAGCCGCAGCAATACAGTATCCTTCTATTTATCGTGATAACAGCATACAAATTCTGGAGAAAATTAGGCAAAGGAACAGAAACAGAATGTGTAGAGAAATAGAGAAGTTGCTGGACAATCTACATGAATAAAAAAAAGAAAGATTTGCAGCACTTAGCTTTCGCCTTCAACTCTCATTAGACCCGGATTTTTTTATTATTATTCCAAAATATTTTTTGTGACGGAGACATTTTTTTTTTAGCCAGATTTTGTTGCCGTACCTTATATGTATGAAACAGTTTATGGAACACAAATCATATATTGTTCCCATGGAAATTAATATTTGTGTTTATTTTTAGCATATCTGTGACTGGAAAAAAATACATACAATTTATACAAAGCATAATGACAGCAGTCTCAATTTGAGACTCTCAAACCTGTGGGCTATGTGACATCAAATTTAAATGATTGTACAACCCTCCTAAATTGCAGTTGTTTTCCAGGGATGTTCATGGATTGCATTTATTCTAACTCTCTGTAAATCACTTACAGTACAAGCTACAATAGCTCAGGCGTATGGTATAGTTTTTAATCATCATGTTAGCCAAAGTGAATTAGAAATATTAGTTAATTGGTTGAAATGTAATTCTAAATGCGCTGCATTTGGTTGGCAACCAATTCAGGCTGTCACAAGCCTACTGCCAACAGTGGGCTGACATAGGCTCCAGCATCCTTGTTTTTGCCGACATGCTAATCAATAATCACACTGAGACATGCCTGCTTCTATTGCTTCAGTACATAATACTCTAAAGATATTAAAACCATGCTGCAGTCAACAATAAAAACATCTAAAATATCAGTACAAGCGAAAGAACAAAGCTGTGCTAAAACTTGATACAGCCACGCGAACACATGATTACTGATGGACAAAATGATGTTGCGTTTCGACAGCCAGTTGTGCCCACTACAAAATGACAGTGACAGAAGATAATCATCATTGCCCTGACCACAAAGACACAGTAACTTTTTAGCCCAATCCAAGATTGCTGCGCAAACCACGGACAAGGCACCGACCGCCACCTTCAAAGAGACTATGACATATGACGGACTCTGGGCCCAGTTTTGACCTCTGGTGTTCATCAATTTATTCCTCTATACCAGTTTTTTTTTTTTTTTACAGTTCTGGACTTTGTAATATATTGATACTAGAAATGATAATTGCCTCAGGTTATACAAGTGTGTTTAACCACGCCACCTAGTGGCCGTTGTGTAATACAGCGTGACCCGGATGGAGTGGTGTTGTGTGTCCGTTCTGGTGTTGCAATAAAGAGCTACACATGTGTGAACCCTGGCTCCGCCGTCTATTGCTGTTATGGTTATATTAACAGTTATATAAAGTGCAAAGTTATCACAGTGGCGACAAGGATGGGATCCCTTTCAAGACGGTAGGGATTAAAAGTTTCAGAACGAGGAAATTAAGGCGTTACAAGGAGGTAACGTGACTTTGCAAACTAGCATTAGCAAGAGTTGCTAAGCTAACGGTGGCACTGCATCATGGCCAGATTCATTGGAAATCTCAGCGAATACAAGGAAGTTCAAGAAGATTCTGTGTCTTACTTGGAGAGGTTTGAGCAATGGATGATCATAAATGAAGTGGAGGAAGGTAAAAAAGCCAACGTGTTCCTGTCTATAATCGGTGCAGAAGCTTACGGACTGTTAAAAAACCTCTGCTTACCAGATAAGCCAAGTAGCCTCTCGTATGATGTGCTAAGCGGAAGATTATCATCTCATTACAAACCGAAACCGCTGGTGATCGCGGAGCGATTCAAATTTCAAAAAAAGGAATCAGAAAGGAAACGAGTCTGTGTCAGATTATATTGTGGCGTTAAAGCAGCTATCCAGCCACTGTGAATTTGGTCTCCATTTAGACGAAGCAATGAGAGACAGATTTGTTTGTGGATTGAGAGTGGAAGCTATTCAGAGAAGATTACTCACGGAGCAAGATCTAACATTTAAAAAAACATGCGAACTGTCGTTATCCATGGAAATGGCATCAAAGAATACGTTGGAGTTCGCCAGCAAAATGAAAGAACCTGCCACAGTAAATAAGATTGACCAGAAGAAGACAAGCAAAAGTGCGTGGAAATACCGACCAGCCACCAGCGATTGGAAAAGTAAAACCACAAGTGGAAATTTCAGACCACAGAGAAGAGAAAATCATCAACCCTGTTACAGATGTGGACTTAGCAACCACGCCGCTCATGAATGCAGGTATAAAGTAGAGACATGACACAAGTGTTCAAAAGTAGGACACATAGCAAGGATGTGTAAAACTAAAAATTGGCAAGGACACACACAGTATGTAAAGGAAAATAAAAATGAGACAACAGGAAATGTTGATGATGAACTGTGTGAGTCATATCACTTGAATGCCGTGTATCCCACAAATGCTGTCGGAAATTGGAAGAAGGAAATGACAGTACAGGTCATATTAGAAGGAACTCCTCTAGAGATGCAACTCGACACAGGAGCTGCTGTAACACTTATTTCTGAAATAGTGTATAAGAAGCATCTCTCTCATCTGCCATTGAAAGTAAGTAAAGTGCAGCTGTCAACTTTTTCCGGAGAGAACATTCCTTTGATGGGACAAGTGACGGCCAAGGTAAAATATGGAAACCAGAGTGGTGATCTACCACTAGTGATCGTAAAAGGTGACAGACCAGCCCTACTTGGCCGTAACTGGTTCAAAAACTTCAAACTGGACTGGGCAAGCATCTTCTCAGTTATACCAGCAAGGGGCGGTAACAACGCAGATGTGGATACAGTGTTGCAGAGACACAAAGCAGTGTTTGCTGAGGAGTTAGGCACTATTCGGGATTTTAAGGCCAACATTACAGTAAAGCCAAATACCAAACCGATCTTCAGGAATGCCAGACCAGTGCCGTATGCATTAAAGAATGCAGTTGAGACTGAGTTAAATCGCCTAGAAAAAGCTGGCATTATCTCAAGAAAAAAACAGTCAGTGGGCCGCGCCCATAGTAGTGGTACCCAAAGCAGACAAGTCAATTTGTATCCGTGGAGACTATAAGGTCACAGTAAATCAAAGTGTGGAAGAGGAGACCTATCCACTACCAAACGTTGAAGACCTTTTTGCCACCCTAGCTGGAGGCACTCTTTTCAGCAAGTTAGACTTCTCACATGCTTACCAACAGCTGGAGTTAGAAAAAGACTCAGAAAAGTATTTGACAATAAATACTCACAAAGGACGGTATGTGTAATAGACTTTCATACGGAGTGTCCAGTGCTCCTTCTATCTTTCAGAATGTGATGGACCAGATTCTCCAAGGCTTGGAGCACGTGACCTGTTTTTTAGATGACATTTTGGTCACAGGAAAAACAAGAGCTGAACACCTGAGGAATCTGGAGGAGGTACTGAGCCGCCTGGAGAGCTACGGGGTAAGAGTGAAAAGAGCAAAATGTGACTTCATGCAGGAGAAAGTAGAATACCTGGGGCATCTGATAGATAAGGAGGGACTGCACCCCACTGAGACAAAAGTTGCAGCCATCGTTAATGCACCCCAGCCTACAAACGTCACAGAGCTACGGTCTTTTCTAGGACTATTAAACTATTATGGTCGGTTCATGAAAGACCTGTCGACGGTGCTGCAGCCGTTAAATCAACTACTGAAGAAGGAAGTTGATTGGAAATGGACTACTAAATGTGCAGCAGCATTCAAAGATGCAAAAGAACAATTAGTAAAAAGCTCAGTAGTAGTGCACTATGACACCAAGAAACCCCTGAGATTAGCTTCAGATGCATCCCCTTATGGAATTGGGGCTGTCCTGTCTCACATAATGGAAAATGGAGATGAGAAACCGATCGCATTTGCATCGCGTACATTGACAGAGGCAGAAAGCAAATACAGTCAGATAGAGAAAGAGGCTTTGGCCATAATTTTTGGCGTGACCAAATTTCATAAATATTTATATGGCCAAAAGTTCAGTTTAATAACTGACCACAAGCCCCTTCTTGCTATTTTGGGACCCAAGTCTGAAATTCCCACTTTAGCTGCTCTGCGAATGCAGCGCTGAGACTGATGGCTTATGACTACAGTATAGAGTACAGAACGTCAGCAGAAAATGCCAACGCAGATGCGTTATCTAGACTGCCGGGGAAAGAAAAGGATAACACCGCGGAGGAAAACAGCATCTTCTATTTCTCAGTAGTGGATGAGCTTCCCGTGCAAGCTACAGAGATCGCACAGAGCACTCTCAAGGACCCAGTCCTATGCAAAGTACTGGAGATGACTCGGTCTGGATGGCCAAGTCAAAACAAGGACGAGAGACTGAATCCATACTTTTTCAGGAAAAATGAACTGTCTGTGGAACAAGGTTGCATATTGTGGGGAATTCGAGTTATCATTCCACCAGCACACCGAGAGCGACTACTGCATGATCTTCACCAAGGACACCCTGGAGGGTGCAGGATGAAGGCCTTGGCCAGGAGCTACTTGTGGTGGCCGCAGTTGGACAGTGAAATAGAACATACAGTACAACAATGTGAAGCCTGTCAGAGTGTGAGGTAACTACCTGCAGCCGCACCTCTACACTTCTGGAAATGGCCTACTAGAGTTTGGCAGCGAATACATATTGACTTTGCAGAGAAAGACCAAGACAGTCATTCAAAATGGCTTGAGGTCATCGCCATGGCAACAACCACCACATTTTTTCTTCCTACGGGCTTCCTGAGGAGATTGTTTCTGACAACGGACCTCAATTCACTTCGCAGGAGTACAAGACATTCCTGCTGAGCAACGGAATAATACAAACTTTGGTACCAGCTTACCATCCCGCTTGCAATGGAGCTGCAGAGCGAGCAGTTCAGACAGTGAAAGCATCACTGCTGAAACAAGTACTCGAGGAGAAGAACCGAAAGGTCACAATAACTATGCAGCACAGGCTAGCTAACTTCCTGATGGCATACAGGAGTAAACCGCACACTGTTACGGGATGTACACCAGCTGAACTGTTTCTAAAATGTCAAATCAGGACCAGGTTCAGCTTACTGAAACCAGATCTCGCTCGAGTGGTGGAAGCAAAACAACGGAAGCAGAAACACTATCATGATAAAACCCCCTCCAAGCTGAGACATCTGTCTGAGGGTGACTCAGTCCTGATCCGGAATTTCCGTGGAGGAAAGGAGAGGTGGACAAAAGGAACAGTGGAAAAGAGACTCGGACCAGTCACCTACCTGGTGTGGAATGGTGTGATTATTTAGTGACGATTCATCTCTACCATATATTGATTTTCTATGTGTCTGCTCTTTTGTTGTTGCATCCATAGACTCAGCGAGTGGTGCGACTTGGCGCTGAACGTTTACAAAAACCATAGAACTCATCCTGGACTTCAGGCGGAACAAGCCCGCTTCCCTCTGCTGACCTCACTTGGACTACTTCATTTTTATTCATTTCTTATGTATTCATTATTGTGTCTGTCTGTGGTTATTTGAGGACTATGTGTTGTAAGCTTTAAATCTCATTATATATAATGACAATAAAAGCATTCAATTCAATTCAGATCAGTGGGAGATTTTCCTGCAAAATCATGCATGGCATACATTACAGTCAGTTCTGTTCTTAGCCGAGGCAGATCGAAAAGTGTTTCGTGGCTCTGCGTTAAGCAAGCATAAGCAACAGTCCAAACACCAAACACCACTCATCCACCGGGATGACATATATTTTCAAACACTTCTTTTCCAGTCGCTGTCCCATGCATTTAATGTCCATTAGTTCCTCTGTTACGTGGAAATTGGAGTTCACTCCACGGATGAAGATGGCCAGTTGTGCAGTATCAGTCATTGTAGTGCTTTCATCCCCAGCAAGAGAGTAGGCATTAAAGTCTTTGCTTCTTTCACTCAACTGTACTCTTAAATCAGTGGCCATCTCACAAATTCACTCAGTAACTGTATTTCTACTCAGGCTTATATTTACCAGCATCTGCTTTTTGTCTGGACATAAGAAGTTGAACACCTTGATCATGCAGGCTATCAGAAATTCTCCCTCCATAAATGGCCGGGCTGATTTGGCGATCTCCTCTGCCAAGATAAAACTTGCTTTCACGCCAGCTTCACTTTGTGATTTTGCACAGGTAAAAAACTTCTGCTGGAATATAAGATTCTTCTTTAACTCTTCTGTTTTCTTTTTCTTCTGCTCTGCATCCAGGTCTTTGAGGTTATCTTTATCTTTAGTCTCAAAGTACCGTCTTAGATTGAATGTCATCATAGGCGCCGTTCAAGCGGCAGCCAGTTGCAGTAGCTCCCTAAACCCTCACTCGTATTCTGTGTTTTACAGCTTTTTTATCCTTTATTTTTACGTTTTATTGTCTCTTAAGATTTTACTTGTTACTTTACTTTATATTTTATACTCCATACTTTAATGTTTTACAACTTAACTTTCAAGACTCTACTTCAAGACTCAAGTTGTGCGCGAGGCAGTCTTTGATCTATTAGTTTAGTTTATCTTTGTAAATTCTGGACATTACATTTTTGACCCATTCAGCCATGCCTCCGCTATTTTACACAAAGGATCAGCTGTTAGCGCTACGCAACACCTGGATGCCCCTGGACCTCCCCGTGGAGTTAAAGAGGAAGAGAAGAGGATGCAGAGCTGGACGAAAATGTCAGGAGAGAAAGCGACGCTTCAGACCCAGCATCCCATCTATTATTATGGGGAACGTAAGATCTCTCCCCAATAAGATGGATGAGCTAACGGCGCTTACCAAACTACGACTATATATCGGAAAATCTGTATTATGTGCTTCACGGAGATCTGGATGAATGAACTAACACCAGACTCTCTCGTCTCCTTGGATGGTTTTCAGCTGAGGAGAGCAGTAGGAAGAAAGGTGGGGGACTAGCTGTTTTTATTAATAGTAGCGGGGTGTAGCCCCGGGCATATTACGGTCAAGGAGCAACTTTGCACTCGAGATATCGAGCTAGTAGCTATTAGCATCAGGACGTTTTACATCCCCGGGAGTTCTCGCACGTTATCGTAATAACTGCGTATATACCTCCTTCCGCCAAAGCGGCAGTCTCTTGCGAGCTGCTTCACGCTACTGTGTCGTGGCTGTAGACATCACACCCCCAGTCTCTCCTTTTTATCTCCGGTGATTTTAACCATGGTTCCTTAGCTTCTACTCTCCCCACCTTCACTCAGTATATGAAGTGCCACACCATGGAACAAAAAAACTCTGGACCTGTATGCCAACACAAAGGAGGCATACAGCTCAGTCCCCCTGCCCCCATTGGGCCGCTCAGACCACAACCTGGTCCATCTGATCCCCACCTACATCCCTATGGTGAGGAAAATAAAACCTACTACGAGGATAATACAAAAATGGACCGAGGAGACCAGCATGGTGCTGAGGGACTGTTGTGAGACCACTGACTGGGAGGTGCTGTGCAATTCACATGGGAAAGACATTGACAGCTTGACCCACTGCATCACAGATTATATTAATTTATGTGTTGAAAACACTGTACCCTCCAAGAAGGTCCGTTGTTTCTCCAACAATAAGCCATGGGTCACCAGCAGTGGCGGGCGGTGCATTTCACACCTGGGCCTTCAATAGTGCTACGTGTGAATCAATCCAACCCTCAATAAGTATTTTATGTCTATAAGTATTTTATGTCTATAAAACCAAATACCCTCCATTTGATGTCTCACAACTTTACATGTTTTTTTTTTCCAAGCATGATTAAAACAACTCTGTTCTGTATTTAAAATTACTGGTGCGAATGAAATGAAGAAGCGAGCCCGATTATCCATCCATGACTGATATTGCATGACCATCGCTACGATATTGAAACAGAAGAAAGCATTGAAAGCGATGACCCCTTGGCATGGCCTCTCTGTATTGAATGATGAGATGTAGTTTGTTACTTCTTTGGATAGCAGAAAAAGAATTTACAGGACATACAGTGACAGAGTCGATTTCTGAAATAAGCAGCCATTTAACGCTAAGTTGTTTTGAATTCATAATTTGACGTTGTTTAGATGTGTGTTAATGTACATGTGTTCGTATGCTTTGTCTGTTGCTTAACATTAGCTTCCTCCTTACACCTGCATGAATAGAAAAATGTTTTTGCATGCCTGTTTTTCATTTTAATACATTATTAGATAATTTTCTTATCATTTTCTCTCATTTTTCTGTGTTTGTATAGAACAGGGGTGGCCAAGTCCGGTCCTCGAGAGCCCTTATCCTGTCTGTTTTCCATATCTCCCTCCTTTACTACACCTGAATCAAATGATCAACTCATCAGCAAGCTGTCCAGAAGCTTTATACCGATCCCAATTATTTGATCCAGGTGTGGTGGTGGAGGGAGACATGGAAAACAGATTGGATAGGGTCTCTCGAGGACCGGAGTTGGCCATCCCTGGTATAGAAGATGCTTTTTGTGTGTGGTGCAATAAACAGAACTCACTCTGGACTCACTCTGATCAAAGTGTTTGCCTTTAATGTTGCTTGGTTTGTGTAGTCTTGTTACAGGAATGTGAGAGTAAAGGATACATCATAAAACTCTCCTTCCCCCGTTCCAGCAGGTTGGCCAAATTGATCAAACCACCTAAGGGCATTGGATCTTCCTTTAAAACTAAAACCCACCCACTAATATTCAAATTAACACCGACTTTTGCCTGTTGTCTTATCTCTTGCAAACAAAAAATGTTATTTTTAGAATTGACCATGAAGCTTCAGTATGTATTTGTGTTGTGTCTGTATTTTCAAAAGATCCTCCAGAACAAAATTAATGAACACTAATAAAAGTGACGACAGCAATGAGGCAACTTGCCAAATAGTCACAAACATTCTTTTATCTGACATCAGTCATACCTCTACTTACGCAATTAATTGGTTCTAGAACTTTGTTCGCAACCTGAATATTTTGTAAGTAGAGCAGTACTTTATATTTAAATTCCGTAATTCATTCCAGTCCTCAAGAAACTGCCAACTAAACCCTTTAAAAATTAGCAGTGTGCCAATTTTGTATGAATGATGCGGGAAGCAGACAAAAATGAAAGAAAATTATAATAAAATTATTTGTTAATGTAATTAAATGAATAACAAGCATGAAAAACTTGTTCAATTCATGCAGTAGTACAGTACAGTAGGGAAGAAGAGAATGTTAGCACACGAACACACATCTAAACATCTTCCACACCGTCCATCATCAAAAGGGTTGCGGGGGTTGCTCAAACCTAACCCAGCTGTCTTCGGGCGAAAGGCAGACTACACCCCAGACTGGTCAACAGTCAGTCGAAGGGCACACAGAGAGACAAACGACCATCCGCACTCCCAATCATACCGCCACCACCGGGAATTGAGCCCTTACCTGCCCGTACCGAAGTCAGGCGAGTGAACCTCGACACCACGAGGCGGCTACACATTCATATCTCTACTTACAAAATTAATTGGTTCCAGAACTTTTTCCGTAACTTGAAAATGTTGTAAGTAGAGCAGTACTTTATATGTAAATTCTCTCAATCGTTCCACGGTCCTCACACAACTATCAACTAAACCCGTTAACATTGGTCAAAGTGTCTTAATGTTGTATGAAAGATGTGAGGAAACACAAAAATGAGAGAAAATTATAAGGAAATGATTTATTAATGTTTTAAAATGAATAACAAGCATATAAAAATGTGCCCTGCTCCCTGAAATAGTTCCCTCCGCGGCCGTTATTATGGGGAGACATAATACACGTGTTTGTTCGCCAGATGGCGGCAAGAGGCCGTTCTACCAGGGCCGAAAGCCATCCACCTTGTGTTACATTTTGGACTTTTACGTGTGCCCTGTGTGTGTTTGTGAAAATATGTGCTGCATTGCATTTGTACAGTTTTAATCGCCTAATAAGAGGAATTGTAATCATTGTAATAAAGAATCTTGAAACATGGATAGTGGTTGTTGTGAGACAGCCAATTAAATTGAATTAAATGCTTTTATTGTCATTACATGAGATAGAATGAGAGCGATGAAATGAGAGCCCAGTAGAGGGTAGCTAGGTCTCTAAAGTGAGAATCAATGCATCCACGACAATATTTTCAAAAAATAACGGATAAGGAAATGCATTAACATTTGGGGGGATTTCGTAACCTCAAAATTTCGTACCTAGAGGTTATCGCAGTGGCGGGCGGTGTATTTCACACCTGGGCCTTCAATAGTGCTACGTGTGAATCAATCCAACCCTCAATAAGTATTTTATGTCTATAAAACCTTTAATGCAGCTACAGCTGCGACACATAAAAAGAATCAATAATAACCTCAAATATTTAAATATTATTTCAGAAAATAGACACAGTTTACTCAACAAAAATTATTTTTATTTATACACAAAATCCATCCTCCTTTCTTTCCTCAAGAAGATTTCAATTACTCTGTCGTACAGATTACACGTGCGTTTCAGGTCCATCAAGAAGTTCCTTTCTATGGCCATCAAAGCTAATGCTGAAAGTCTAGTCTGTCCTGTTGTATTTCTGGCATAAGTTTTGATTCTATTTAGGGCTGAAAACGTCCGTTCGACAGAAGCAGTGGACACGGGGATGGTCACTGCCAAACACACTAATGTGTACAGCTGCCCCATGCTCTCACTCAGATTTTTCTGCTGAAGGAAGTCAAGGAGATCAGTGGGAGATTTTCCTGCAAAATCATCCATGGCATACATAACTATCAGTTCTGTTCTTAGCCGAGGCAGATCGAAAAGTGTTCCGTGGCTCTGCTTTAAAGTGGAGAAGGCTGCATGTGGGAAAGTTTGCATCTGAAACATCTGCGAGTCGAGGAGGGAGAGAAACATCAGTCTTTCGTGGTCTTGAAATCTGGTCCGCGTCTGGCAAATAATATTGTCCAGAATCCTGTCGTGAAGTTGTTGGTAGTGCACGCGAGAATTTTGCGCTTGACCTCTTCGTGCGCTTGGAGCACCCGCACTGCGTTCGGTTGCCTCGTAGATTTCCTCATATCGGCTCCTCTCGCGTTCAACTGTGCCACAAAACTCCTTTACTCTTGCAAGACAAAACTGCACATCCAGTTTGTGGTTCTGTAGTATTGAAAAAAGCCCGTCTGAATGCTCAAAAATGCCATTGAATGTGTGAAGCAAAAAACAAAATTCAAAATCATCCAGACGTGCTTTAAATCCATCAGCACACCGCACAGACTCCTCGTCGTACTCGTCATGATGCTCCAGGATGTGATGAAACAGTTCCTTTAGAGCAGCTCTCTTCTCAAATACTGTATTGACCACCCTGGATGCGTACTGCCACCGTGTTGGTGCCACACGGGGCAGACGCCGCTGGCAGATTTCGTCCAGCAGCTGTGTGCATCGAGGCGATCTCGAAAAAAATGCAGCAAGGCCATTCAGGTGAGCAAAAAATATCTTGCATTCTTCAAGCTTTGAGGCCCCCTGAGTCAGTACTAAATTGAGCCGATGGGCATAGCAGTGTATGAATAAAGCTAACGGTGCTCTCTCCTTAACTTTATCCTGCACCCCATTTAATCCAGAAGACATGACCGCTGCACCGTCATAACACTGTGCCACAACTTTACCCAGACATTCATATTCCACCAAAAATTGAATGATGAGACCTGCAATGTCATCGGCTCGCTTCCCACTGGTAACATTTTCAAATCTGACGCACCGCTCCTTGACACCTTTGCCAGTGACGTAACGCAGAACCAGTGCGAGCTGCGCTGCGTTACTCGCGTCTGTCGTCTCATCCACCATTACAGAGACAAACTGTACTTTTTTTATTTTGCTTCTGATCTCTTCATCCATCACTTGAGCAATAGCAGTGATCAGGTCGTTTTGTATTCTGCCCGACGTGCCACTAAATGCTTTATTAGTGGACAGGTGGTACTGTAAATCCGTGTTTTTCTCAGCAAAAAGAGAAAGAAGTTCCACATAATTTCCTTTGTTTGGGGAGGCAGCGCTTTCATTGTGTCCCCGAAATGAAAGTTCCTGCTTGCCCCAAAAAATGACGCAGTCTATCAAACTTTTTAAGATTTCCCTATTTTTCTTTACCTTTTCGTTGTGGCGCTCCGTTTCCCTGCGCACTTGCTCGTTTAATTGTAACTCCACTCGAGTATCTCCAAAAGTTTTGGAACGGACCGTTGCTTGTAAGTGTCCGGCAGAGCTTTGGTGTCTCGTTGCTGCTTTGGTTAAACAAGACAAATTTGCAAATCCAGTGTTGCTCCAAACACCATGTCGATCAGTGGCAAATAACAAGCACTCCCAGCAACATAATTTGCTGTGTTCATCAGAGCCCGTGAGCCAAGGATAGCGCTCGTAGTTAGCGCACTGAAAGGTCCGAACACACGCTTTTCCCGGCTGTAACAGGCTTGCTAGCTTCGGAGTTGACCGCCCTTTCTTAATGATGTCCGTTTTTTCTGTAAAAGTCCGTGTGGAAAATGGCTTTGCCAGCAAATTTGCAACCGAATCCATTTGCTTTCCTGCGTTGGCCATTGTGGGTGGAGTTTGCTAGTCTGGCTGCCTCATTCTAGCTTTTGGCCCGTCTACTCTAGCAAGCCAATAATAGAGGGTGAAAGCAATGACATGTCCCAGCCAGCAAAATGCCCACACCTATGAAAAATCATTGTGGGGTTGCCAATTCGAAATCTGATTGGTTAAAAGCAACAGTCTTGTTTAATGCAGCAGACCCCGCAGAACTGATTTTGAAGGCTTTGAGGCAGATCTGATCTGGCAACAAATAATGGCTGAAATGTGATTGGTTAAATGCTTCAATCTGAAAACACATCTGGAAGCAGTGCAACCAGGGGGGAAAGCAATGAAAGGAAGCTAACCGACCATTTGGAAGAATAAGTATTGATGGACAAAATATAATATGATTCAGATATTTCTTAGGCCAGCAGAGAAGGCCTTGAAGGCCCTGACGGCCCGCCACTGGTCACCAGGGATCTAAGGGCCCTCCTGAACAAGAAAAAGAGGGCTTTTAGGTCTGGGGAGAAAGAGAGTCTGAAAATGGTCCAGAAGGAGCTGAAGAGAGAGATAAGGAAGGGAAAGACCATCTACAGGAGGAAGCTCGAGAACCAACTCCAGAGAGGCAACACCAAAGAGGTCTGGAGGAGCTTGAGGACCATTTCGGGCCATGGAGGCAACAGTGAAAGAGACCCGGAGTCCGGAGACAGGGAGTGGGGGCAGAACTGAATCTGTTAAAGAACTGATTAATTGCATTGGTCCACTGACCCCCCAGACCAGAAGCAACTCTCCCCCTCTTTCTCCTCCTCCTCCCCCTCTTCCACCGGTCTCTGCATTACTGTCAATCAGGTGATAAAACAGCTAAAGAAGATCGAGGCAAGGAAGGCTACCGGTCCGACGGCCTCAGCTCAAGACTACTCAGTGACTGTGCGGATCAGCTTGGCAAAGTGATTCTGCATATTTTCAACCTCAGCCTCAGTCTGCAGAAGGTCCCCACCTTGTGGAAAACTTCCTGTGTGGTCCCAGTTCCAAAGACTGCAAACCCCAGGGAGCCAAACCACTTCAGGCCGGTAGCATTAACCTCTCTCCTGATCAAGACTTTGGAGAGAATCATCCTCAATCAACTCAGCCCCCTGATGAATGCAGAGCTGGACCCTCTGCAGTTTGCCTATCGTCCAGGCATTGGTGTGGAAGATGCTACCACCTACCTGATGCACAGGTCTCTTTCACACCTGGAGAACACCGGAAGCACAGTGAGAATGATGTTTTTTGACCTCTCCAGTGCGTCCAACACCATTCAGCCGGTCCTACTGAGAGGGAAACTGGAAGAGGCTGGAGTAAGTAACCACCTAGCCGCATGGATCATAAACTTCCTCAGTAACAGACCACAATATGTGAGACTTCAGGAATGTACGTATGATGTGGTAGCTTGCAGCACGGGGCCCCGCAAGGCACGGTGCTCTCCCCACTCCTCTTCTCCCTCTACACATCAGACATCAAACATAATACAGACACCTGCCACCTCCAGAAGTTCTCTGACGACACCGCTATTGTTGGACGGGTGATGGACGGGAACGACCTAGAGTACAGGGGAATCATCACAGCCTTTGTTGACTGGTGTAGGCAAAACCACCTCTACATCAACACCACTAAGACAAAGGAAATGGTCATCGATTTTCGGAGGAATCCTCAACAGACCACTCAGGTGAACATCCAGGGTACGGACATTGAAATTGTGGAGAATTTTAAGTACCTGGGTGTTCACCTCAACAACAAACTAGACTGGTCAACAAACATAGATGCCCTGTATAAAAGGGGCCAGAGTCGCCTCTACCTACTGAGGACACTACGGTCCTTTGGAGTGTGCAGGACATTAATGAGGACTTTTTATGAAACTCTGGTGGCATCTACAGTGTTTTATCCAGTGGTCTGTTGGGGATGCGGGAGCACGGAGAGGGACAGGAACAGGCTGAATAAGCTGTTCAGGAGGGCCAGCTCTGTTATGGGCTGTCCTTTGGACTCGGTGGAGGAAGTGGGAGAGCAGAGGATGCTGACCAGGATGATGTCCATCATGGACAGCACCTCCCACCTCCTGCATGAGTCTGTGGAGTCCCTCCGAAGCTCTTTCAGCAATAGACTGCTGCACCTTCATTGCAGGAAGGAGCGCTTCCGCAGATCGTTCCTCCCATCAGCTGTCAGGTTCTTTAACAAAACAAATGGCTGAGTGTTTAGACCTTCCGTATGTATACATGTGTACATCTATGTGTATGTATGTATATATATATATTTATATATGTTTGTATGTTGTATATATATGTATGTATGCATATATATGTATGTATGCATATATATGTATGTATGCGTATATATATGTATGTATGCGTATATATATATATATATATATATATATATATATATATATATATATATATATATATATATATATATATATATATATATATATATATATATATATATATATATATATATCAGCAACATGCTTATTTATGTCAGGAGCGGCCTGTTTGTCCCTCCTGGCGTGCCGTCAGAGAGCAGCTGCAGTCAATCTGCTGATTGTTTCCTGTTTTGTTATTTAAGGAGCAATGAGTCATAGGACCATTGGCGGATCGTTCTTCTGTTTATGCGTGCGCGCAGCATGCTGCCGTTTTGCTTTCCAAGCCATTGTTGATTTATAGATCCCTGTTGATTTATTAAAGGATGTCGTTTGAAGCCAACTGCCTGATTCAACTCCCGTTTTCCCGCGGATGGGTCATAATATATTCCCGATCGCGCCGCGACGACGCAGCGAGATCGTAACAGAACGATCCGGCCATAATGGACCCAGCGGGAGGCCACCCACACTCGCGCCGACGCTCTCGTCGACGCCAGCTACCCTTTTTGAAGCCCCGCGGCCACATGGATTCACTGAGACTCCCCACAAAGTCTTTTAGGGAGTTTATAATGGACACACCTTGGTGTGGGCACCTCAGAGACGTTCTGGCAGCGGAGGAGTCCCGACTAGGAGGTAGTTCTGAGCTTCCATCCACCTTTAAACCCACCCTCCGCTCAACGCGTCGCACTGGATTGCCAGCACAGCTAAGTCATAATTCCAAGGCTCCGACAACACCTCCAGTTCATCGCCCCAGTTATTTGAATTCAGACTCCAGCGAGTTTTTTTCTCAATGGAGGGAGAATCCCCAGCCTCCCTCGGCCCCATTGGAACGCCAAATCTTTGTCGGTTGGGACTCTGACTTTTCTGAAGGTGAGGACGATCGGGAGCTAATAGATTTGTATGCTGGAGATTCGGACTCGGACAGTGATTTTCTTAGCCGATTTGGACTCCGATACGCTCCACCAGAGGACGTTGACCAATACCCCTCCGATTACTCCGACCTGGATTACCCCGACCAGCATCTGCCAGGTGGGTGGGCCTTCTACAAGGGACCACCACGTGTCGGCCGGCGGGGAGGCTCCGGTAGGAGTTTCGAACACCGCCCGTCTTGTTTTTTTTTGGGGAGGCGCAGCAGCAAGGTCTTTCACCTGGTCGGCTGGCCAGCTACGATGGGCCACCACGTGGCGGCCGGTGTGCTGTGCCGCCCTCCCGGAGGCGGCGGCGAGCGCCATGCCGCAGGGAGAAGTGGAAGGAGGGCCTGGACGCTCGAGCCCCTGACCAAGCTTCTCACCCAACCACGCCGCTCCAAGCTCCTCGGCCGACCACGCTGCTCCAAGCTTCTTGCCCGACCACACTGCTCCAAGCTTCTCGCCCGACCACGCCGCTCCAAGCTTCTCGCCCGACCACGCCGCTCCAAGCTTCTCGCCTGACCACGCCGCTCCAAGCTTCTCGCCCGACCACGCTGCTCCAAGCTTCTCGCCCGACCACGCCGCTCCAAGCTTCTCGCCCGACCACGCCGCTCCAAGCTTCTCCCCCGACCACGCCGCTCCAAGCTTCTCGCCTGACCACGCCGCTCCAAGCTTCTCGCCCGACCACGCCGCTCCAAGCTTCTCGCCTGACCACGTCGCTCCAAGCTTCTCGTCCAACCACGCCGCTCCAAGCTTCTTGCCCAACCACGCCGCTCCAATCTTCTCAAATACCCGTGCCCAAACCACGCAAGTTACTCCCTTTGCCACCTGGGCCGCCAGTCGCACCCATGCCGAAGCCACGAACCAGGCTTCCGGTGCCGGCTGGCCCGTCCAGTTCCAGTCTGCCAAGTTCCTGTTTGCCAAGTTCCTGTTTGCCAAGTTCCTGTTTGCCAAGTTCCTGTTTGCCAAGTTCCTGTTTGCCAAGTTCCTGTTTGCCAAGTCCCTGTTTGCCAAGTCCCTGTTTGCCAAGTCCCTGTTTGCCAAGTTCCTGTTTGCCAAGTTCCTGTTTGCCAAGTTCCTGTTTGCCAAGTTCCTGTTTGCCAAGTTCCTGTTTGCCAAGTTCCTGTTTGCCAAGTTCCTGTTTGCCAAGTTCCTGTTTGCCCAGTTCCTGTTTGCCAAGTTCCTGTTTGCCCAGTTCCTGTTTGCCCAGTTCCTGTTTGCCCAGTTCCTGTTTGCCCAGTTCCTGTTTGCCCAGTTCCTGTTTGCCCAGTTCCTGTTTGCCCAGTTCCTGTTTGCCCAGTTCCTGTTTGCCCAGTTCCTGTTTGCCCAGTTCCTGTTTGCCCAGTTCCTGTTTGCCCAGTTCCTGTTTGCCCAGTTCCTGTTTGCCCAGTTCCTGTTTGCCCAGTTCCTGTTTGTTTGCCCAGTTCCTGTTTGTTTGCCCAGTTCCTGTTTGTTTGCCCAGTTCCTGTTTGTTTGCCCAGTTCCTGTTTGTTTGCCCAGTTCCTGTTTGTTTGCCCAGTTCCTGTTTGTTTGCCCAGTTCCTGTTTGTTTGCCCAGTTCCTGTTTGCCCAGCCCTTGCCCGCCCAGCTCTTGCCCGCCCAGCTCTTTCCCACCCAGCCCTTGCCCGCCCAGCTCTTGCCCGCCCGGAAGCGGCGGCGACGCGCCGGCGCCCCTGGACGAGGGGGCTGGCGACGGCGAGAGTGACCCTCCGGCGCCCCTGGACGAGGGGGCCGGCGGCGAGAGCGATTCTCCGGCGCCCCTGGACGAGGGGGCCGGCGACGGTGGCGAGAGCGACTCTCCGGCCCTCCCGGCCGAGGGGGCAGGCGGCCCCCCGAGCAGCCAGGGTAAGGTGCCCGACGACCGTTCTAAGATTCTGGTGTCTGTTAAGGGCAGGGGGCTTGGCCAGCACCTTAAGGACCGGCAGGGAGGCCCGCCGGACCGGCTACTCCCACTCCTCTCCAGGGGCCGACGTGGATGCCCGCCGGATAGGCCCCTCCTAAGCCTCGTCTCAGGCCGGCGCGGACGCCCGCCCGACCGCCCACCTCGATACCTCGTCACCGGCCGGCGTGGACGCCCGCCGGACCGGCCACGCCCACGCCTCGTCATCGGCCGGCGCGGACGCCCGCCGGACCGGCCCCTCTCTCATCTCTTCACGGGCTGGCGGGGACGCCCCCCGGACGATGAGATTGCTTTCCAAGCCATTGTTGATTTATAGATCCCTGTTGATTTATTAAAGGATGTCGTTTGAAGCCAACTGCCTGATTCAACTCCTGTTTTCCCGCGGATGGGTCCTAATATATTCCTGATCGCGCCGCGACGACGCAGCGAGATCGTAACAATTTATTTATTTATATATTTATTCATGTTTTTATTTATTTACTAACTTACTTATTACCTATCTATTTATGTCTAAAATGCCTTTCCTATATCTGCATTCTCACCCTCTTGCTACTGTGGCAACGAAATTTCCCGAATACGGGATGAATAAAGTTATCCAATCCAACCCAATTCATTAATTACAGCCACATTAGTTCCACAAATGAAACATCGGCAATGTCAGTAAAAATATACTCAGCCTCCCATCGGTTATTAAAAACTTTGTTTTCATAATGAACTTTTCTCTTTGGGTATCTTCTGCTAATGGCTATCTTCTTAATATCTTGTAATAGTTTGACGCGGGAAGATATGAATCACTAAGAAATAACACTATAGGTAAAAATAGAAGTAACACCAAAGATGTATTGAAAAAAAGTATGACAAATAACAAATCACTAAAAACACAGACAGATTAAGTATGAACATAAATACTAAGAAATTTTAATAACCAATTGTAAATAGAAAAGAACCACGAATGCAGTAACTATGCGGACCTGGGGCGAAACTGAATAGTCTTGGAGTTGGGTAAATTCTCTAACCCATGTGATTAATACCTCGTTACAAGGAGGACCGTCCTCAAAGGGGAGCCAAAGTATAGAAAGAAGTTTTTTTTTAAATATTTTTCTTTTTTCAGTAAATGTGTTTCTTTTACGCGGGAAGTACGCGGCAAGGCAGCTGACGTATTGCATGATGGGATTTGTAGTTCTGTGCAGTATTGTGTTATCAGCGCTTCATATAGATGGGCCATTAAAAACAATAATGTAAAATGATTTTGCGGGCTGGATGTGGCCCGCGGGCCGTTAGTTTGACACGTGCACTACATCCACAATAAGTGGGGTGGGGCTTCTTCCCTAGCTTGGTGGGATGTACTGGAAATTGATGTGGTGTGACCGAGCGGTGGGCTTTGGACTCAAAGCAAGCAAAAAAAGTTTCTTAGGCCCTTTATGAGTGCCGCATCTGAGTCTGCAGGAGTGGGAGCTCGGCACTTGTAGTTGGTGAGGGTCCGTATGCTAAGCCACATTGTTTACGGGTCGTCAAGTTGCCCTTCTATCTTCCCCTTGTAGTTTTTGGCAGCCTTAATGCCTCACTTCAGATTGGCGCGAGCTGCTCTGTAGAGTGCCCTGTCACCGGATCTGAAGGCTACATCTCGGGCCCGGAGGAGTGATCAGATCTGGCTGGTCATCCACGGTTTCCGGTTTGGGTATACCAGGATCCACAGTGACTGTAGCCATGCAATACTTGATGTAAGATAGTACTGTGTCTGTGAAGGGTGCCAGGTCCTCATGGTGGAAAGTTTCCCACTGTCTGTTCAAAGAAATCTTGGAGTCGGGGTAGGGCGTTGTCAGGCCATGTGATATTGGTTCGCCTTTGTGGCTTTGATTGTTGGCTAAAGGGAGTCTAAGATGGGGCCAAGAACAAAGAGGCGTGATCTGACTGTCCCATGTCAACTAAGTAGTTTGAGTACTAGTAATAACTAGTAGCAGAACTTGAGTTGAGTATGGTAACAGCTCTTGGGAAGAAACTGTCCTTGAGTCTGTTTGTCTTTGCAGTTATAGCTCTGTAGTACCTTCCAGAGGGCAGCAGGTTGAAGTGGTGGAAGCCGGGGTGCATCTTTTATAATGATCTCTGCCCTTCTAAGGCACCGGGATTCGTAGATGCTGGAAAGGGTGGGTAGGGGCCGGTTGATGATCTTTTGGACTGAGTTGATCACCCTCAGCAGTCTTTTCCTGTCAGCTTCTGTGCAGCTTGAGCGTCAAACTGATAGAGCGTAGGTCAGGAAGCTCTCAATGGCAGACTGGTAGAAGGTCACCAGCAGAATGGTGTTCAATTGCTCCTTCCTGAGTACTCTAAGGAAATGTAGCCTCTGCTGCGCCTTATTGATGAATGCTGTGGTGTTTGCCGCCCAAGTGAGATCAGCAGAGATGTGGCCTCCCAGGAATTTGAAAGGTTCTACTTGCTCCATACAGGGGCGATGGAGCAGCTGGAAGTCCAGGAGACGTTTAGTGCCAAGTTGTTGAGAGCGCACCACTCACTGAGTCTAAGGACCTCATCTCTGTAGGCCATCTCATTCTCCTCTGTGATCATCCCGACTATTGTTGTATTGTCCGCAAACTTCACAATGATGTTCTCAGGGTGCGTGGGTCTGCAGTTGTGTTGACCCGTGATCAGTACAGTGCCCGCTGGAGGGACCCCAGGTCATGAGAGTCGTCCCTCGTTGTCTTGGGGTGGTGGGTTGGCACACCACATGCAGGAGTTGGGCACTTGCTCCACTTCTTCCCCATCATGGACGGAAGTTGTTGGCCCTCGCGGTAGCCTGCTGCTCTCATGATGCCGCTTAGTAAATGGCTCGTCCCACAGGAAGGCTCCTCTGGTTGACTCAACCTGCCGAGCTCGTCTCCGGATGGCTCGTCCCGCTGGAAGTCTCTGATCCCACTCAGCCATCTTAGGGCAAATAGTCACAGGTGCAGATCGTTTAGGTGTCAGTCTCGTCATACCTCATCTGACCTTTAGACTATAAATCGCTGTCCCCATCCTCCAAGTCATCTGGATTTGGAAACAGATCAGGCTGCTCGTATACTAACTCCTTTTTCAGCCAAAATCCAATCTAAAGCCTGACAATTCTGCAACGTCATCCTAGATGTTTCATGCAACTGTTCACCGAGCACCCTGAGGGCTTCCTCTATATAGTTAATGAAATGCTGCTGATTATAATCTACATAATTGATCCACTCTGTATTTTTAGTCGGAGTAATCCAAAGGAGTATGGACTCTAACCCTGATTTAAATTCACTTCTAGCTTTGAACTCCCCGGGGATACCCCTTGGTTGTCTTATTGAATCTAAATAAACCGAGAGTCAGGAACATATGGCCTTCTAAACCTATTCTCTCTTGTGGTGTTGAGAAGTTCAGCCACTCCCTTGTACATTACCTTAACAGACACTTTCATCCTTACCAAGGTGCACAGCCCAATCCAGTGCAGCGGATGAGCATTCCGCAATATATCATTGCCGCACATCCAGTAGCTATCAGCTACGGCTGTTGTCTGTACACCCATGAATCGAAATTGTAGTATTGTCATTTATGTTATGGCACGACTGATCAATTGGACCTGGATTCTCATACCATACTGGCAGTGTGACAAAGGTAGGGGCCATCTCCGAATGTGGGGACCAAGATAAAACCCAGGTTACATTACATATATTACCCACATGTACTCCTTGCTCCCCTCCACTCTGAAACCCACCACTTGCAAAACATTTATATTCTGCATTTCTATCAACTTCATATTTTGCGGGAGGGCCCTCTAGGGCTATTGTGAGCCCATATTCGGTACACACCTTTGTGTTAGCACTTGACGGCAGCAGATTCATCAACTGGTGTGTTTTCTTTGAGCAGTAAATCATTCTGCATTGAATAGTGCACAATGGTAATGGGAAATGTCTATTCCCTTGCTTTTCCTGTGTCCACCCTCCTTCTCTGCACTCTTTACTCTGTTCTTCCGCACATGTTTTAAAACTGTTTTTGTCTGGGACCACAATAGGCAGTTTCATTGGGGCCGTCGAAAATGTTATACATTGCTCACTTGTCAATTCTTTAATTGTATACCAAATCCCTTTATACCATCCATTTTCCCTTGCTCGTTCCCAACCAATTTCTTACTTTGGTTCAAAACTTCTTGTCCTAACTTTACTAAAAATAGGAATGTCAACATGGTCTGAGTCATTTCTGTTGTCGTCTAAGATATAGTCATCATATTCTGGATCGGGTCAGTCATTGGTGCTGTTACCATCGCTGAAGTCACTACCGAAGTCATTGTCACATTAGACGAATATATTTTGGTAGGCACGTCATTTGCCCTTACAGTCGTAGCCATATTATTTGCGCCTGATTCAAGTTGCTGAGTGGCATCAGCTGTGAATCGCATAGCATTATCACCTGGAAAGAGATTAAGTATAGGCCTCATTGCCCGCGTTGATAACTTTGGCCTGTTTGAACATCAAGATCACTTAAAAGAGATATCTTGCATTCAGTTCGATTCCCTTTTGATCTGTCCACTATTAGGCGCAAGTCATAATTCATTAACCCCCAATGTGGCTTTACTTTACACCCACTTCCCACTGGCCGGGTTTCTCCAGTATCAGTATACTATACTGTTCTGATCCCCCAGTATGAGGGTTTTTGGTAAGGTGTAAAGTCTGTCCCAATTAAATGGCGAGTCTCTATTAACACTGGAATCGAACGAATGTCCTCCAAACTTCCCATTTGACTTGCTTTAACTTGAACAGTCCACATTTCTGCACCCTTCTCCACACCTCTAAATGCCAGTCTTGGTGCTCATGCTGTGGTTGTAGGCTGAGCTTTTACCTCATGTTCAACCTTACTGGTCGATCTCTTTACTGTCCCCGTAGGCTGGGTCACTGGTGTGGAAACCACCAGCGCCTGCAACATGCATATCACCATCACCAGGAGTTGAATCCTTGGCATTTGGCTCCTCATTTGGGCTCTCCACATTGTTCTACTCCTTGATTTTCGATCCCGGTGCACGCACCTTAGTACAATGGTTTAGGTGGTAGCACGCCGTGGTTCCTTACACCTGGACAGCCATAGGTGTTGCTCGGACCACCTTGTAGGGACCTTGTCGTCATGGCTCGTGCCACTTTCGCCTGTATACCTGGTATACACTTGATTGCCTGGCTCCACTGAGCCACCAGTCAGTTCCCTGTGTCGGATCTAATCCATATACATTCAATATCGATCACGTGACATAGAAACGGGTGTTGATACAAACTTTAGGCGGGAAAATGTGAACAAAAAAATGGGCGCGTCATGGTAGATGACGCGCCCCTAACTCATAGGCATCATGGACGGAAATTTCCACTAGACTATGCAAAATTCTATTCTAGTGACTACACTAAATAACCCAATTGACTAATAAAAGTATAAGAATACATTCCATACTCTACATTTCCCCCCTGTAGTTACTTTGAAAGAATTTTCATTAAACACATCAATTTATATCCCTCCTATCCAGGTTCTAGAATACAAATATCATCAGCAGTTACTCATCAAGGGGTATAGAAAATAATAAAGTCACTTGTCACTGTAAGCTACCAGCATGTGCGGGATAGTGTTCCGAATAATAACTTTCATACAGGGGATTACACAGAGAAAAAAAAACAGAATAGTAACAAAACCGCAAGTAAGGGGGTTGCAAATTTAAACAGAAATGAGAACCATGGCCCGATTATTAACCATGACCACAGTGATGCACCTACGGCTGAGTGATCCTGAGCCATGGTGTTGGCTAAGGCTTTCATTTCAGCTATAGCACGAGTAATGTTACCTTCGTCACCGGTTTCATCTGGGATGAAAGTGCAAGTGTTCTCCTACTATGGCACACACACCTCCATCCTTGGCTGTTATCAAATCCAAGACCATCTGATTCTGCAACATCCCTAAGGGCTTTTAAATCATCTGCTATACCCTATAGGGCAGGGGTCTCAAACTTGCGGCCCGCGGGCCAACTGCGGCCCGCGGGACGATAATTTGCGGCCCCCGTCCTAATATGAAAGATCAATTTTTTTTTTTTTAATTTTTTTTATTTTTTTTATTTATTTTTTTTTTTTATTTTTTTACCCCTTTCCCCATGATGGTGCCGTTTAAGTGGCAGCCAGTGGCAGTAGCTCTGTCCACTCATGTTTTTCTTGTTTTACAGCATGTTTTACATGAAAAATTAGAGGGAACATTGACATGCACCTGCTTGTGGCAGGTGTGATACTGGTGTGCCGATAGCGAGCAATGATGATGTCGTGACCGGATGATTCGCCTAAAGACGTTTCGCCGACGGACGTTTGACAGACGGACAGGTCGTACTAGTATTTGTTAGTTTAATGATTAAATACAAATACTAGTATTTGTATTTAATCATTAAACGCTGTTTTCAGCTGGATTTGACCGAATTTGAGAGCGTTTTGAGCCGTTTGGCGAATGGACGTCTATAGACGTTTTTTTGCCTCCATCGCGATATCATCCAGTATTTGTATTTAATCATTAAATGCTGTTTTAGGATGGATTTGACCCGATTGCTGTCATTTTACGGCTCGGTTCTGCTACATCTGCCTGCCCAAGAGTGCTTATTCCCGGACTGCCATTGATGGTAGACGAACATTGATTTTTACTATAATTTGGACAACACCGGCGGCGGGCCGGATTAAAAATCCTAACGGGCCGTATATGGCCCGCGGGCCGAGGTTGAAAAACTTGTACACACACGATCCGGCGGGGCGAGCGTTCGAATCCCGTTTCGGCGAAACCTCCGTTCGGCCGAATGAACGTTCGGTGGAACGTCCATTCGGCGACCTGCCCGTCTGTCAAACGTCCGTCGGCGAAACGTCTTTAGGCGAATCATCCGAGTACCGATGATGTCGCTCACACTGGTACTCAGTGCGCTCAGGGAGGTTGTCTTTCTGCTCAGACCAACAAAAAATTAGAGGGAACTTTGGTTCGGAGCTGAATGAACCAATCACGGTGAGGTATACGGCTCTGGAGGGCGGGACATCGGCCGGGCTGTCCAGTGCCTCGCTCACTCACTCATTCATTCCTCCAATCAGCTGGGCGGAGGAGAAGCCGTGAGGCCGATCACTCCGCTCGGCGCGCACACTCCGCTGCTCTCACCATAGAACTGAATGAGGCGCTATGATCCGTGATCCAGCCTGTGTCAGTGTCTGTAGCCATCTCCGCGATTGAAACGGAGAGCGAAAGTGCACATGCGCCACAAACCCGCGCGACTGAATGTGAAAGATCAACCCGAGACTCATTCCAAGTGGAAAAACATATTACAGAGCCCCAGAGATGTCTCTTTCAAAGCCTGCCGTGAAGAGAAAGGTCGGTGATGAGCACAGACAGTTTCAAGAAAAGTGGGGAGTGCAATATTTCTTTGTTGAACACAGGGGCTCCCCGACGTGTCTCATTTACACTGAAAAAGTTGCGGTGCACAAGGAATACAATTTGAAACGTAATTGTACTACGAGACATGCTGAGGAGTACGAAAAATACCAGGGAGATGAGAGAGCCAACCAGGTTGCCAGTCTTAAAACACGTCTTCTGAGGCAACAGGATTTCTTCAAGAAGGCTACCAAAGACAGTAATGCAGCAGTCAAAGCTAGCTACGCCGTTTGTGAGTTGATTGATCCTGTGCTAAGTGATCCCAAATGGCTCATGGACTTGGCTTTTCTTGTTGATATCACACATGAGCTTAATGTACTGAACAAGAAGCTACAAGGCCAGGGTCAACTTGTCAGTGCTGCCTATGACAACGTGAGAGCATTCTGCACTAAACTTGTGTTATGGAAAGCCCAGCTCTCTCAGACAAACCTTTGCCATTTCCCAGCATGCAAGGCTCTCGTGGATGCAGGCACACCATTCAGTGGTGAGAAGTATGTTGAGGCCATTTCGAAGCTACAGGAGGAATTTGATCACAGATTTGCAGACTTCAAGACACACAGCCACATTTCAAATTTTTGCGGACCCCTTCTCCTTTGATGTGCAAGATGCCCCTCCTGAGCTTCAAATGGAGCTCATTGACCTGCAGTGCAACTCTGCACTCAAAGCCAAGTTCAGGGAGGTGAGTGGAGAAGCAGACAAGCTTGGGCAATTTTTGAGAGAGTTGACCCCCAGCTTCCCTGAACTTTCCCGAAGGTTCAAGCGGACCATGTGCCTCTTTGGGAGCACATACTTGTGTGAGAAGCTCTTCTCCACCTTGAACTTCAATAAGTCCAAGTACAGGTCCAGACTTACTGATGAGCATCTTCAAGCTCTACTGAGGGTCTCCACTGCTTCCTCCCTCAAGCCAAATGTGACTATGTGAGAAGAAGCGCTGCCAGGTCTCTAGCAGCAAGGAGTAGGCAAGAGAAGCCGTGTTCAGAATATTTCATGTTCAATGTTCCATTCAAGTTCAGAAAGTTAAAGGTTAAAGAGCTGTTAATACAGACATTTGAAACGGAATAAAAATAATTCATTTTCTCTACTTAGCCAGCCAGTGTATATCTACTGTATGCTCATTAGTATTATTTGGTTTTATATTACTGATTGATTTATTTTTTATTCATCTTTAAGTTAATTTATTTAATTCATTATTTTTTGTTAAAAAATAAAGATATTTGATAACGTTGGAATGTTTTATCAGTGCTTTTCTTGTGGAAATCCTGATGCGGCCCAGTCTCACCCAGACTCGGCCTCTAGCGGCCCCCAGGTAAATTGAGTTCGAGACCCCTGCTATAGGGCCTTGACAGTTTGGTTAATGAACACTCATGTAACAGTTCAATGTCTTTACACGGAGCATAACTTTATCCACCCCAAGTTGGGGAAGTAGTGACTGTATAATTTTCTGGGTGGTGGACCACAACTTTTGGTCACCAGGAACATCACCACCCCAGATTGAATCACGTGGTTTGAATTGCACTGATTTTGCACTGATTTTGATCTCTTATCTCTTACTTTCACTCCCCTTAAAGGAATGCATCTTAGACCATCTGCACAACTGCAGATTTAAGTGTGACCTCTAGACCCAGTGAATTCAGGATGTCGGGATACCTGTGGAAATGGGTATACGGCTACACACATAACTTTCATTCACAACAATCAGTTTCTTCTGGAACACCATGAAATTATACCACACATCTTCTTCATAGTAGTTCTCCAGATTGTTATTTCCATACCACTTCACTCTCCTCTGTGATAGGAGTATGTCACATCTTGTTTTCCAGCTTGAGTCTCTGTGGGCGGGGCGTTCAGACACGCCCAGGCTGCCACTGACAGTGCAGTCACTGTGATGTGGGTGGCAACAGCTTTCTCTGTGGCTTCTGTGTAGATGTGCGAAGTCTATGGGAGGTCAAGGTTAAGTGAGGGGTGCTCGTGGCAGGTGAGTAGACGTCAGATGAGTTTTTCACGGACAAAGGTTTTTGACACCGTTCGACTCCCAATCTACCAATCCCCAATCCACTTCCCTACCTCACCTGGCTGGATCAGATCACCTCTGCCTATCTCTCACCCCCGCTTACACTCCACTCCGGAGGCAAACAACGCCACAAATAAAGACAATAAAAACTTGGCCCGACAACGCACTCTCTCAGCTGCAGGACTGCTTTTCCCGCACCAACTGGGAACTTTTTGTACACGACAACCTCCAGGACTACACGGACTCTGTTCTTTCTTACATAAAAAACTGCATCGACAACGTCACTATAGATAAACGAATACGGGTTTTTCCTAACCAAAAACCCTGGATGACCAATGAGACACAGGCACTCATCAAATGCCGTAATTCCGCCTTTAGATCAGGGGACAAGATAAAATATAGCGCTGCCAGAGCTGAGCTGAAAAGAGGCATTAAAAAGGCCAAGGCAGCATATACCAAAAAAATTGAGGAGCACTTCACAGAAAATAACCCAAAGAAAATGTGGCAAGGAATACAACATATTACCAACTACAACAACAATACTATGTCTGTTAATGCAGATGCCTCACTAGCTGAGAATTTGAACCGTTTCTTTGCCCGCTTTGAGACTGACAAATCAGGCCCAGTCTCAACACCCCCACCACCACCCTGCAGCAATACACTGACGTTCCGGGAACAGGAAGTGAGACTGGTAATGCGGTCTGTGAACACCAGGAAGGCTGCGGGCCCTGACGGAGTACCTGGGAAGGTGCTCAAAGCCTGTGCTGACCAGCTGGCTGGAGTCTTCACAAATATTTTCAATTGTTCCCTGCAACTATCCATCATTCCATCTTGTCTGAAATCTGCCACCATCATCCCTGTCCCCAAAAAGCCAACCATTGGCAGCATGAATGATTATAGGCCTGTTGCCCTCACGCCTGTGATCATGAAGTGCTTTGAAAAGTTGGTAGCCCGCCATATCAGGAATACAATCTCTCCCTCAATTGACCCTCACCAGTTTGCTTATAGGGCAAACAGGTCCACTGATGATGCTATTGCCATTGCTCTTCATACAGCACTGAGCCATCTGGAACACCCTGGGAACTACGTGAGGATGCTCTTCATTGACTACAGCTCAGCCTTCAATACCATAAAACCGGACATTCTGACTGACAAACTCTCCCACCTTGGACTATCCTCTTCAATCTGCTGCTGGATAAAGGACTTCTTGACCAACCGACCACAGACTGTTAGACTTGGTCCCCACCTCTCTTCCTCCATTACACTAAGCACTGGCTCCCCTCAAGGCTGTGTACTGAGTCCTCTTCTGTACTCCCTGTACACCTACGACTGTGCACCCACCCACCAGTCAAACGCCATCATCAAATTCGCTGACGACACCACTGTGGTCGGACTCATCTCAGGAGGGGATGAGTCGGCTTACAGAGATGAGGTCAACAATTTGTCTTCGTGGTGCTCGGTAAACAATCTCACACTGAACACCACGAAAACTAAAGAAATAATCTTGGACTTTCGCAAACACGGCACAGATCTGGCCCCACTCCTCATAAATGGAGTATGTGTAGACAGGGTCCAGTCCTTTAAATTCCTGGGGGTCCACGTCACGGACAAGCTCTCATGGTCTACAAACACCACGGCAGTGGTGAAGAAGGCTCAGACACGACTCCATTTCCTCAGGGTACTTAGGAAGAACAACTTGGGCTCCAATCTTCTGAGAACCTTCTATAGAACCACTGTAGAGAGCATCCTGGCGTACGGCATCACAGTGTGGTACGCTGGAAGCACGGCGGCAGACAAAAAGGCCATGCAGAAAGTGATTAACACTGCCCAGAGGATTGTCGGCTGCTCTCTGCCCTCACTTGAAGACATTGCCAGCCCGCGTTACCTCAGCAGAGCCAAGCACATCATAGGGGACCCTTACCACCCTGGTCACAATCTGTTCCAGCTGCTGCCCTCTGGCAGACGCTATAGGTCCCACAAAGCTCGGACAAATAGGCTTAAGGACAGTTTTTTCCCCACATCCATCAGACATCTAAACTCGCGCTAACATACACACATTCCCTTCTGCGGCATATGAATAGATGTTTGGTTGGTGATCTGCCTCCTACTAGCTGACTTGAAGGAAGGTAAGTGGCAGACAGTGTGCGGTAATCGAGAGGTAAGCGACCTGTATGTAATCGAGAGGTAAGCGACCTGTATCCACAACAGCGGAATGACAAATTACAAGTCCGTAACTTACACTTATTTAGGTCTTTTGCCGATTAAACGTAGCTTATGGAGAAGCACCATCAATTTCGTCACACGCAGTTTCTGCGTGTGATGACAAGTAGGCTTTTTGTGTTGTGGTAATGACGACATGGCCTATGTCCGATTATTATTATTATTATTACTCAGAGTCACCTGTGTCTCGAACTACCTTGACCTGGGATTCGTGAATCCCCTTTGACTTTTCAGCGATCTTTGCTACTGTGGAGGTTGGTGAGTTGGGCCACAAATGGGTCTTCCCATCGTGGAGAGAACCAGGACTTCCTTTTTATGACTCGAATCAGGATCCAGTCACCTGGCTTCACCACCTCCTGTAAGGTAGACAAAAAGGGGATCACCGCAGCTTACATGTTCTTTGGATAAATTTCTCTCTAAACCTTTTACCATCCACTCTGTGAGTAGATCTGCCTCACCCTTAGTCTCTTGTCATGGTTCACCTTCCCATAGAGGAAGTTGGAATGGTCTTCCATGAACTATCTCAAAAGGTGTTAATCCCGAGCTAGTTGGTACTATCTTCATATACGTTTTGGCCAGTGTGAGGCGTTCTGGCCATGTCTTCTTTATCTCCCCCATGGCCTTCCCAAGTCTTGGTTTTATCGTACCATTTGTTTGCTCTACCAGTCCCACGCTCCTCAGATGGTATGAGCAGTGTTTTTTAGACTTATTTCTAGGTGTTAAATTTCGAATAGGTAGGTACCTTTTGGACATTGCCCTCATTTGGGCCTGAGGTTATGTCTGTAACAAATTAAACAGTTCCTACAAAACAAATTAAAATAGGTATTTAGACCTCTGGGACATGGAACACACGCTGTACCGTGTTCATCATACCCCATGTTGAGACATGGCTCCTTCCATGGCTCAATTTTGGAATAAATTTTTTGGTAGGCACGGTAGGCCTTTAGCTGTGTACAATTCCTCTGCAGACTGTTGTTGAGATCGGCTCAGCCCTTGTTGCTATGCATACTGTGCACCAAGTGTTTGCGCTGCTTCTTTAGCTGCTGTATCTGCTCTGGCATTTCCTCTACTAAATCTGTCGATGCCTCTAGTATGTGCCTTACATTTGCATACAGCTATTTGGTTGGGCTTAATACTCCAATGAACAAAAATCACAACAATCTTACTTATTCTATCACCATAGTTTGTGCAAATTTAAATGCCTTATCAGTCAAATTAAAATGCTAGCTGGTATTCTATTTTGATCACTGCTTCCTTGTTGAGATCAAGAACTCTATTTGTTTTTTCCTTTCCTGCAATTACACAAATTAACTAATCATACTAAAAATAGGAAAAATACAAAAAGCAAACCAGGCTGCTTCCCCCTCAGGAAAACAGCTTTACCGCTCTCTGCAACAGTTACATTCACATCAATTAATATCAGAAACAAATGTACACATTTATGATTCTGAAAAGAATTGAACCCACTAAAATGTAACCACCCCTTGTTTGTCAGGGTTAATATTTTAGCGTACCGTATTTTCACGCCTATTTGGCGCATCGTTTCTTACGCCGCAGTGTCAGTAACGAGTGCTATTTCTGTATTTTAGACACACAAAGCATGCACCATTTCATTAGACGCATATATATTATACATTTAATATGGATTAAGATCGAAACGCGATAGCGCTGGCTACCGGAAGCAGCTTATTTGCGGGTTCCGGTGCGCAGTGACTGCTGGGAAATATAGTTCTTGGGCGCTACACCCACACGCTAAAAACACGCTTTAAAAAGGCAACGGAAGCAAAACTGAGTTCGGTAGTGCTTTATTTGGACATTTTACAATTTACTCAAGTCATCATCACCTTCAAATCCCTCAAACTCCTCATCTTCTGTGTCAGAATTAAACAATTACCCGAACGAGCCTTCCAAATAGCCGGGTCCCCCCTCTCTTCGTTATCAGAGTCACCGTCATTTCCATGTGGCTCCTTAGAAATTATGCCGGCTTTGGCAAAAGCTCGAACAACCGTGCAAGCAGACACGTTCGCCCAGGCGGCAACGATCCATTGACAAATCGTAGCGTAAGAATCCCGGCGCTGCCTGCCACTTTTCGTGAAGCTGTGTTCGCCAGCGATCATCCACTGCTCCCACGCCGCTCGTAACTTTGATTTGAAAACCCGGTTGATGCCGATGTCCAGCGGCTGTAATTCTTTGGTCAAGCCTCCGGGAATGACGGCAAGCTCTGAGTTCATTTTCATGATCTGGTTTTTAACTGTTGCTGTGAGATGAGCACGCATGGAGTCGCAAATCAAAACAGACGGCGAGCTGTGAAAAAATCCATCTGGTCGCTTGACATAAATGTCACGTAACCATTCTCGCATTTTCTCCCCATCCATCCAGCCTTTTGGATTCACCTTCACGATTACGCCGGCTGGAAACTTTTCTTTAGGCAGAGTCTTTCGCTTGAAGATCACCATTGGTGGTAGCTTCTGCCCATTAGCATGGCAAGCGAGAACGACAGTAAAACCCGACTTCTCGTGACCCGATGTTCGTATCGCCACCGTGCTGGTCCCCTTTCTCTCGACAGTGTGGTTCATCGGGATGTCGAAAGTCAGCGGCACCTCGTCCATGTTGGTAATGTGGTTTGGCTGTATACGTTTATCGGCAATCAGCTTGGAGCAGTAGGTGCGGAAAGCGGCTAGCTTGTCAATGTAGTCCGCCAGGAGTTGCTGCGCCACGGTTGTCCTCACTCTGATAGCCAGATGATGCCGTTTCATAAAACGAAAGCACCACGACGGTCCTCCTTCGAAATGTTCAAGTTTCAAATCCTCCGCGAGCGCTTTTGCCTTCAGTCGAATGGTGACTGTGGAGATGTTTCTCCCAGCTGCTCTCAAGTCAAGAATGCTGCTCTCGTCTCATCTCGTCGGCGCTGCGAGCGCCCCCGCTCGGCGTCGCTCGGCGTCACTCGGCGCTCACAAAAGGCGCTCTGCATTAAAAGGCGCCCTGTCTATTTTGGAGAAATTTTTTGACTTTTTTTGACTTTTATGCGCGCCTTATAGGCGTGAAAATATGGTAATTGTGTCCTTCAGAGCAATTAAAGCCCATTACTTATAAAATGCATACTAATCAAGTCCCAAATCATTTGTTTGAAATTCAAAATACCCCAAACTAGTAGTCTTTTTATCAAGTGTAATTCAATTCAATTTATTGGCGAAAAGAAGTGCACAAAGGCTAAGGGCCATGTAAAGAAGATAAAAGAAGTGTGTAGAAAACACGGTGTTGTCACTGGTTCACGGCCAACACGTCATTCAGAGCTTTCTTGAACTGAGCGACCGTCGGCTTCTCGACCACACTCTGTGGAAGCCGGTTCCAAGGTCCGGCGATGCGCACCGAAAAAGCAGCCTTCCGCCGATTTAGCCGGAACCTGCGAGGATACACCTTCCATGAATGACCCCTCAGACCTCGATCAGGTGCGGGCGTGAAGAAGAGATCACGGGGCATGTTGTAGTTACCGTGGAGGATGTTTTAGGCCAGTATCAGGTCCCCTTGCAAACGCCTAGCCTCAAGGGTCGGAAGATTGAGTCGCTGGCATCTTTCCTCGTAAAACAATGTGCTGAGGCCGCGGACCATCCTCGTTTCAAGTCTCTGGACCCGCTCCAGATGCTGGATGTCCCTGGCGAGGTACGGTGATGCAGCTTGGACACCATACTCGAGAATGGGCCTCACCAGGGAAACATACAGCGGAATGGCAAAGGACCGGAACATCAGGAACAGCACTGCGCGAGCTTTGTTGGCTGATTGGATGCATTGGGCAGTTGGTTTGAAAGTGGAATCGACAATGATGCCCAGATCCTTGCACCGTTGAGATCGTTCTAGTTCCAGACGTCCCGGTTCAAAATCGAGAGGTGCATCAGGAGGAGCCCCAATAGCCAAAAGACTGCATTTAGTGATGTTGAGCTGCAAGTCCCAAAGGTTCGACCATCTCCACACGTGATGAAGGCACCTACGCAGGTCCTCGAAGTCACTCCGGGGAGCAACGAGCCTCACATCATCAGCAAAGAGGAGAACCCGCTGGGAGATGTGCTCTGGCAGGTCGTTGACAAACACCAAAAACAACAGTGGTCCAAGAACGGAGCCTTGGGGGACACCGCTGGGGGCGTTGTGAGTCTCCGAGAGTGTGCCGTTGACTTGAACTTGAAAGGTGCGGCCAGCCAAAAACGCACCAATCCACCTCACGACTGCTGGGTGATTCGCATAAGCTTCCAGCTTGCGGAGTAGCAAGCGATGGTTGACCGAATCGAACGCCCTGGCGAAGTCCAGGAAGACCAGGTCGGCAATTTGTCGATCGTCCATTATTTGAGTGACCCATTCCTCCATCATCAGCAACTTGGTGAGGCAGGATCTCTTGGACACGAAGCCATGTTGACTGTCGGAGATCACCGCTGCGTTCTGGAGATGGGCCATCATGGGCGTTTTGATAATAGATTCGAACATCTTGCAGATCACTGAAGTGAGGGAGACCGGTCGGTAATTCAACGGGTCTTCTCGGTCTCCTTTCTTGTAGATAGGGCAGATGACGGCTCGTCTCCAGTCTTTGGGGATGTCACCTGATTGCAAGGACAGTGTGAAGAGATGAGCGAGGGGAAGTGCTATGGTCGGAGCGAGTGCCTGGAGGACCCTCGGGTGAATACCATCAGGACCATGACTTTTAGTGGTTGTCCCATGAGAAACAAGCGTATTTGACAAATACGATTACATTGACTAAATTAGGGATTAGGTTAGACACCTGGTTCAGCCGTAGAGACAAAGTGTTGATTGTGCTAGCAATAGCTTGTTAGCATTAGCTTGTTAGCAGAAGAAGTTTTTCCGCTACTACGAAACGGATCTTTCAACTTCCCCATGCCCGCGACTTCAAGATCTAAAAATAACAGACCTCCAAGTTCAACTGCCGCACCTACCTGCATATGTAAGTGCAGTTTCTGTGATGATCGCTTTGTAGATCTCCAAAAAAAGTATCACCAGCTGCAGCAGGCTTTCTCCGAGATGCAAATTAAGCTGGATGAAATATCAAAGGCGAGCTCTGTATGCAAAGCCACACCGCAGAGTCTACCTATTGCCCCCTGCACGTATGCTGAACAAGCAGCAAATTGCCATATGCCAAAAAAGAAGAGGAAGGCAAAAAAGACGAAACAGGCTCCTGAGCAATCTTCAGCCGCGAAGTTTAGCACTGACGAGGCGGCCAATCATGAGGATGACTACGAGTCAGCCTGCTTAGACACCGCAGATGGCAGTGACGACATCGGTAGGCAAAGTTATTTGCCTAAACCTCAAGCCCCATCAAATCCAATTGCTTTCGCGAGATCCAGTAAAGAGGCTGTGTCGGAACGCGAGAGGAGTGTGATAATTTATGGTGTTCCCGAGTCGCCCGAACTCCCAGCTGTTGGCAGCGCGCTGAAAGATCGCGAGTTTGCCAAATTTTGTATCAAGTCGATCCTGGAGACTCTTCCACCCGGGGCATCTCTCTCACTCGGAAGATCGGTGAGGCTTGGACGCGAGCCGCCATCCTCTGCTGACGCGCGCCCCCGTCCATTAAAGATGACTCTTGGCACTCCATCTGATGTCGAGACCTTCTTAACAAGCGCCAAGACAATCCAATGGCCAGATCTCGAACTGGATTTTCGGAAGGAGTACTCTTTGAGGGAGAGGATTCGTTGGCGCAACCTCGTAGCAGAGCTGGCAGCGAGACGTCAGAAGGGCGAAAGAGGTCTGTGGATCCGCAACGGCCAACTAGCCCTGACAAGCTACATCCACCCGCCACTGAAGGTGACCACAGAGACTCAGAACAACTGGGTGACGGTGAGGTAACAAGGGATGGCGGTGGCCCACCCCTAGTCATCATCTACACCAACGCGTGCAGTTTGATCTCCAAGTTCAGTGATCTCTTCAGTATTGTATCAAGAATCAAGCCTGATTTGATCGTCATTACTGAAACTTGGCTAAGCTCTGAAGTGCACGATGCTGAGATAAACCTGGTGGACTATATCCACTTCCGGTGCGACAGACGAGACAGACGTGGTGGTGGAGTTATCATCTATGCTAAGGGCGAGCTAAAGCCCTCCCTTTGTCCTCTCCTTCCCGCTGCTCAACAGACCGACTTCTTCGAGGTTGTGCGATGCAATATAACTGTGGGTAGAGTCTGTCTGCCTATCTTGGGAGTCTACCGATCCCCACAAGCTACTGCCGAAGACGACAACCACGTAATCAGTGCAATTCGCTCGGTCTCATCATACCAAGACTGCCTTATTATTGGCAACTTCAACGCACCATCAATAGACTGGAGCGATGTTGTCTGCTTATCAGCCGACCGGTTCGATCAGGCACTCCTCGACACAGTTGAGAACTGCTTTTTAACACAGCATGTTGCAGCTCCAACGCGCCTCCGCAGTAACCAACGCCCGTCTCTTCTGGACCTGGTACTCACGTGCTACCCGTCGTCGGTATCGTCTCTCAACATCCTCACGCCGCTCTCCATGTCTGACAGTGTGGTACTTAAATTCAATTGACACACAACAATTCCGGCCTTACAGATTGAGATGCTTCCGAAGAGAAGGTTTTCTGCCCTGAATCATCACGCACTGGCGGAGGCTTCCGAGGCTGTTGACTGGGCTTCCTTCATGGAGATCACTTCAGTCAGCGAGCTGTGGACATCGTTGAAACAATCCATACTCCGGGTGACGGAGCTTACAGTACCATTGTCGATGCCACAGCACCAGAAGCACAAACCCTGGGCGACGCAAAAGGTGAAGCGGGAACGGACTCTCAGAGATGTTGCTTGGCGCAAATTCCAGGAACGAGGCACGGCGGCAGCGTATGAGGTCTACAAGCAGCAACGAAATAGAGCAGTGTTCACTGAAAGGCAAGAGCGAAACAATTATGAACTGAGGTTAGCGCAGTCATCTCGTGCAAACCCCAAACGCTTCTTTGCCCATGTTCAAGCCAACAAACGTCTACACAATCAAGTGGTTAAACTCAAGGATGCTGATGGGGTCGGTGTCGCGGATGCAGAGGGGCAAAGTTCTCTTTTTGCTCGGGTGTACGCAGACATTTACAAAGTCGATGATGGGCGACCAGCACCTCCAATTGCTCGGGATGTTCCCCCAATGCCTGCAGTTCCCATTACACCTCCTGAAGTCTACCGAGCCTTGATGTGTCTGGACACATTCCATTGTCTTTGGAGTTTGCCAATCATCTCCTATAAAACTTTCTTAATCAATATTTTTCAATAGTCAGGCATAAAATTAAAATCTAGTTACATTTCTATCCATTGTAGTTTCTCTTTTCTCCCTAATTGTTTACTTTAAAAATCTGTAAGAAGGTTTGTCTCAATTGAAACGCTTTCACCTTTTTTATGGAGACAATAAAACCAATATAAAAAGTTCCTTATGCTTAATGGCATTGCTCCCCGAGCAATAATCATTCCAATCAATATTGGATTGCTTGCCATTACGTCTGATCACGTCAACATTTTTATCTTACCTGTCTCCTCATACGTTTCAACTGAGAGAACCTTCTCACGGTGCAAAGGTGGATCCCGCTATTTTCATGTCTGCTGGTTGGTCAGCAACACTTGAACGGATGTTCGCATTTTGGGTTGCTCGTGCGTCTTCTCTATACTTTGGGTTGAGAACACAGGCTCTTGGAACCACCGTTGATCCAGTTTGTTTCCTGTTAAGAAGCACAGTCTCCTTCTGCTAACCCAAATTCAATGCGTTTCTTTAAAGTTTTTTTTTTTTATGCAGATAGCCAGATTGGCCTCATCATCCAGCTCCAATCGTGTAGTGAATTATGGCATTTGGTATGGTCTACTAAATAGGATTTCCATATTTTGTTGTCCAGTTGACCTCGTTATGTAGGCGCAATGATTTCATAACGAAATATGTAACCTTTTGTCAATCCCGTTTATTTTTCTGTTAACACAATTTGGATGCCCTTATCACTATAAATCAATGGTTCTTTGAAATTCCATATCATGCACTGTCTTTGTTTTTTCATCTCAGTGCTCCCAAATTCCCCATTTCGCATAGCGGATTTGTTCCTCCACTTCAAGTTTAACATTTGGAGTACTGCTGCTGCATTCTCATCAAAAATTTAATTGAACTAAATAATTTTCCATAATTTGTCATCGCCATCCCTGAAAAAAGAAGAAAGAAAGGGATTATTGGCGATTTCAGAAATTGATTTCAAATTTCTAGATCATTTTCCACCTTGATATCTGATCGATTGATTATATCTTGGTGGTCGGTCAGAATGTCTCAATTCATTATCTTTTAAATACTTATTTTATTATCTTATTTATCCGTCTAAGTAGCTTTCTAGCCGTTTATTCTTCTATTTTGTGCGGCAATCGTCGAGATTTATGAGCGCGTATCTCTCTTCATATGATATTATTTGCATGCTTATAGTTATTATTCTATTTATTTTATATATATTGCGCTCCTCTTTACCCTTGGCATGGTATAACGATACTTTTTCTCTTTATTTTTACTCAATTCTCGAAAACCTTTTCTACGGTCGGGCGTTACCCCCCTTCTCTGCCAGGCTAATCGTCACTTAGTAATGCCGTTCTCGGATTACCGATCCGTTGTATACCTTACGTATTATTTTTTACACTTACATACTTCCCAACGGTATACACACAACTTATCTCCCACGAATGAAGCTTTTTTCTTGACTTTTCCACAATAGAAAACGAGGTTTTATGCCGAATTGGTTTTTACAAATTAATTTTAACCAGTGCCTTACTGCTTTGGTGCTTCCTCTGCACGAAGGGATCATTCGTAATCTGTTCTCGGGCCGCAGCAGACCAGATCTACCTCTCTCAAAGCGGGAGTAGCTGACGTCAGGTTTCTTGGCTTTCTGATCTGTCGTTGCTGGAATCAAGATAAGAATCCCCGGGTTTCAAAGGCACCAGAAATGTTAGGACTATTCCCAAACATCTAAATCTTTGAGCAGAGAAGGCATCCAAAAGGATAACTTTTTACTCCATCGGCCGATAGGAGTGGTAAAATGGCAGGTTGCTTCCAAGATGGCCGCTGCTCGCTTGCTTCTTTGTCTTTGTCTTGCCCCCACCCCTTCCGAAGGCGGAGGGGGCGGACGGACAGAGCATACGTCCAACTTGTAGCTCCCCCTGCCAAAATACAAACTCCTACCTCTGTGTGGGAGGGTTTTATTCAAAGTAGGCGGAGACAAACTTTAGGCGGGAACAACACAAGGGGGAGGTGCTATATACAAAGTGATGACAGGCCTTGACCAGTAGGTGTCAGTAAAATTCTTTTCTAGTTACTAAAGCTATAAGAATGCATTTCATATTTCACAGTCTGCCAGAGGGCAGCAGCTGGAACAGGTTGTGACCAGGGTGGTATGGGTCCCTAACAATGTTCCGGGTCTGCTGAGGTAGCGAGGGCTGACAATGTCATCCATTGAGGACAGAGAGCAGCCGATGAGCTTCTGGGCGTTGTTTATCACTCCCTGCATGGCTTTTCTGTCTGCTGCTGTGCTTCCAGTGTACCACACTGTAATACAGTATGCCAGGACGCTCTCCACAGTGGCTCTATAGAAGGTTACCAGAAGCTTAGTTGTTCCTCCTGAGTACGCTCAGGAAATGGGGTCATTTCTGGGCCTTCTTCACCTCTGCCGTTGTGTTGGTAGACCAGGAGAGCTTGTCAGTGATGTGGACCCCCAGGAATTTGAAGGACTGGACCCGGTCTATGCATACTCCATTTATGAGGAGTGGGGCCAGATCTGTGTTGCGTTTGCAAAAGTCCAGGATTATTTATTTAGTTTTCGTGGTGTTTAGTGTGAGATTGTTCACCAAACACCACGAAGACAGTTTGTTGACCATCTCTGTAGGCAGACTCATCCTCCCCTGAGATGAATCCGACCACAGTGGTGTCATCGGCAAATTTGATGATGGAGTTAGAGTGGTGGGTTGGTGTACAGTCATATGCGAAAGTCTAGGATTATTTCTTTAGTTTTCGTGGTGTTCAGTGTGAGATTGTTCACCGAGCACCACAAAGACAGTTTGTTGACTTCATCTCTGTAGGCGGACTCTTCCCCCCAGGAGATGAGTCCGACCACAGTGTTGTCATTGGAAAATTTGATGATGGAGTTAGACTGGTGGGTCGGTGTACAGTCGTATGTGTACAGGGAGTATAGAAGAGGACTCAGTACACAACCTTGAAGGGAGCCAGTGCTCAGTGTAATGGAGGAAGAGGTGGGGACCAAGTCTAACAGTTTGTGGACGGTTGGTTAAGAAGTTCTTAATCCAGGAGCAGATGGAAGAGGATAGTCCAAGGTGGGAGAGTTTGTCAGCCAGAATGTCCAGTATTATGGTGTTGAAGGCTGAGCTATAGTCAATGAAAAGCATTCTCACATAGTCCCCCTGGTGTTCCAGGTGGCTCAGTGCTGTGTATAGAGTTACGGTGATGGCGTCCTCAGTGGACCTGTTTGCTCTATAAGCAAACTGGTGAGGGTCAACTGAGGGAGGGATTGTATCCCTGATGTGGCGGGCGACCAACTTTTCAAAGCACTTCATGATCACAGGCGTAAGTGCAAGAGGGGATGATGGATTGTTGCAGGGAACAATTGATAATCTTTGTGAAAACCCCAGTCAGCTGGTCAGCACAGGCCTTGAGCAACTTCCCAGGTACTCCGTCAGGGCCAGCAGTCTTCCTGGTGTTCACAGTCCGCAGTAACTGTCTCACTTCATGTTCCTGAAGCTTTAGTGTACTGCTGCAAGGTGGTGGATGTGTTGAGACTTAATCCGGTTTGTCAGTCTCAAAGCGGGCAAAGAAACAGTTCAGTGCCTTCCCTAGTGAGGCATCTGTGTTAACAGACACCTTATTATTGTCATTTTAATTGGTAATGTGTCGTATTTCCTGCCACATGTTCTTTGGGTTATTTTCTGTGAAGTGCTCCTCAATTTTCCTTGTATATGCTGCCTTGGCCTTTTTAATGCCTCTCTTCAGGTCTGCTCTGGTAGCGCTGTATTGTAACTTGTCCCCTTACCTGAAGGCGGTGTTACGGCATTTAATGAGTGCCTGTGTCTTACTGGTCATCCAGGGGTTTTGGTTAGGAAAAACCTGGATACGTTTGTTAACAGTGACAGTGTCCGTGCAGTTTTTGATGTAGGAAAGTACAGTGTCCGTGTAGTCCTGGAGGTTGTGGTGTTCAAAAACTTCCTAAAAGGTGCAGGAAAAACAGTCCTGTAGCTGAGAAAGGGTGTTCTCAGGCCATGTTTTTATTATCTTTATTTGTGGCCTTGTTAGCCTCCGGAGTGGGGTGTATGAGGGGGTCAGGGACAGGCAGAGATGGTCGGATCCAGACTTAGGCAGAACAGTCTTTAAACATGCTTTGTTGAAGTGACCGGCGACAATAAGGACTCCATCGGTGTGGTCAAGTTGATCTTTGTTTACAGTCGCTAGCAGGAGGCTAAGTGCCATGCTAACGTTAGCATCCGGTGGTATGTTAACAGCCATTACCATGACTACAGTTAGCTCCCTAGATAGATAGAGGGCCTGCACAGAACTGCCAAGACCTCTAAATCAGGAGAACACTGAGTGTTAATGATCCTACTGTTGCAGCACCAGTCGTTGTGTATGTACAGACAAAGCCCCCAACCCCCATTATGTGGTGTTACTGGGTGGTGGGCTTGGAACACAAAGCGGGCAAAAAAGTTGTTTGGGTCCTCTGCGAGTGCCTCATCTGAGGTTGCAGGAGTCGCTGTTCGGCCCTTGTAGTTCGTGAGGATCCGTATGCTCTGCCACATTGTTCGGGGGTCGTCAAGTTGTCCTTCTATCTTTCCTCTGTAGTGGGTGCGTGGTGACAATGCACATGCTCAGTTAAGGCTTGGGAGTTTCGACAAAGCTACCTTGTTGAAGCATTATTGAGCATGCTCATTGCCACCAAACCTCACTCGCGAAGCGTTATTGGAATGCATTGCTGCTTTATACGTAATTTATTACTGTCTGTGTGGAATGTGTGAGATTGTTCAAATAACTATAATTTATAAAAGAAAAATAGATAGGAATGACCTTTTTCACTCCGACGTCATTTCTCTTGTCGTTGCTGCCAGTGAGTAATATTGTTAAAGTATATTGATCTGATAATGACTTTTCACCACTAATCAATACAAGCAATCACGGGCATATGGGCAAAACAGACTCTATTTATTATTTATTAATTTATTACTGTTATTAATGACTAATTTCTTCAATAGCTCCCAAATCATTTGACGAATTGACACCAAATTCACAGAAAAAATAGGTGATTACGTTGTGTTTATCGAACGCCTTTTAGTTTTTCAACGACACTCCATTTATTAATTACGCTGTGCTGGAACTGCATGTTGACGTCATCTCTGGTATTTCCTTCTATAGACAGAAAAAAAATCAATGGCGTAGTTTTATTTTTATTTATTTAAAGACTGACGTCTATTTGTCAATATGGCATCTTTACATTAAATTGCAATTCGAATGAGGGAGTAGAAATCCGCTGCGCGTAGCGCCTCTTCTTTTTTTCTCTGTTCATGCGCACGTCCTCCCCCTTTGCCGTAAAACCTGAAGGACGGAAATTGAAGCGCGGCCGGCTTGACTACGGAAAGAGAAACAGCACTTGGCCGCAGTCAAAATGTGCCTTGTCGTCTTTTGGTTGCTATGGAGAGTATCCGGTACAAGCGTCTCCTATGTTGTGTTTTGTGGGTGGGAACCTATTATGCAGCATCATTGACAGACAGTCTTATGAACCAGTTGAATATCGCCAAAGTTTACCATAGCCAATAAATTATCAACTATCGAGGTGGGACCCTACCCAGGCGCTTCAGCAGTACTGCAAGACCCAAATGCAAGCTCAATTGAATCGCTAATCGTAAGCTAACTTTGTCTTTTGTTTCACTTTGATGGTGTTCAATAGAACGTTAATTTTACCTGTTATACATAGGTTTTGTGTTCTAACTGTTCTACAGGAGGGAGTTTCCCCCCCTCCAATTGCGCTAAGATAACTCCTAAGCTTAATGTTAACGATGTCACTAGCACCCATGAAAGCGAAACATCAACTAAATTCCACACGTTTCACCACAAAGAATCAGTTGAGAACACGAATAACATAATTTAAGCTATTCCATTGTTGTCTATTTTGCTCAGTCTTGCCTGGTTTCTATCCCTACACGAAATCTAGAAAATACTGATTCCTACACTAACAAACCCAGTTCCAAAACACAGTGAATCAAACAGAACATTGCTGGATTTGATTTGTTATGTTACTGGTATATTCCTTGTACAGAAACCCCCCACGGTTTTCCTGCTGAATTTATTGGTAGGGAACCCAGCAACCCTTAGGGAAACAAGACTTGGGACCACTGTTACTTGTACGATCTGGCATTTTTTTTGTCAAATAGGCAAGGCAGTGTTTCCCAACCACTGTGCCGCGGTGTGCCGTGAGCAATGGTCAGGTGTGCCTTGGGTAATATTCAGAGAGAAAAATTAATATCAATATAACGAGAATAAAATTGAACGATTAAAATCAAAATATGATGAAAGTTAAATTATAGAATATACTTACAATATTCAAATTGTGAAACGGTCATTTTGATGCTTATTTTTCTCTAACATGAACCAGAAGTTTTTTGGTTTCAAGGGCTTCAACTTTTGCGGACGTAAAGTCTGTGTGAGCACAACATTTTTTAGTAATATTAGGAGATGTAAGTAATATTTGGATAAAAATCATAAAATTATCCAATTAAAAACATTGCATTACTTATTTTTGCATCACTCAAACCGGAACTTGTTCAAGGTCCGCAGACATCAATTTTGGTGACTTTAGGTCAGTGTGAAAAATTAGATTTTCAAATAATTTTGGAGGTATATGTGATTCCTGCTGATAAAATTTTGACGAGAATGACTATTGTCATATATAGGTGACATAGTTTTAAATTAAAATATTTTCAGATGGTGGTGTCCCTTGATATTTTTTCAATGCAAAAAGTGTGGCGCAGCTCAAAAAAGGTTGGGAAACACTGGGCTAGGCTATAACTACTGGGCGTGCCACCTGAAGGTGTAATGGTTCACTCGCCTGACATAGATGCAGGCAAGTGCTGGATTGATTTCCGCTCGGTTAAGGTTTGTTTGGGGGGCGGCCCGGCGGCGCAAGTGGTTAGCGCGTCGGCCTCACAGCTCTGGGGTCCTGTGTTCAAATCCAGGTCATGTCCATCTATGTGGAGTTTGCATGTTCTCCCTGGGCCTGTGTGGGTTTCCTCCGGGTACTCCGGTTTCCTCCAAACATTCCAAAAACATGCATGGTAGGCTGATTGGACGCTCTACATTGCCCCTAGGTATGGGCATGGGTGTGAGCGTGCATGGTTGTCCGTCTCCTTGTGCCCTGCAAACGGCTGGGCACCGATTCTGGGTGCCCCCCGCCCCCCGTGATGCGCCCCGGCTCCAGCACCCTCCGCGACCCTAATGAGTATAAAGTGGTTCAGAAAATGAGATGAGAGCTGAGCTGTGATTGAATGTGCGAATATTTGTCTGTCTGTATGTGTACCCTTTGGCTGATTGGCCACCAATCTAGGGCGTAGGCTGCCTTTCACTCGAAGTCTGAAAGAATTGGCTTCAGCACCCCTGTGACTCTTGTGTGGATAAGCGGTACTGAAGATAAATGAATGAATATTGGGGATATGTATTTTGCCTTGTTCTTTGTGTAAGCGATTCCCGACCAAAACTTTTCCATATCAAATATAGAACTGGTCCAAGCCTCTATGTTGTTTTTGTTTTTTAATCTTTCCTGAAATTAAAAAAAAGTGTAATATGATAGTAGCTGATTTTAAAAAAAAAGGAAATGTATTAACTTTGGATGGGACTGAGAATGGCCTATGATGCTTTTTATACTCCAGGCTTGAAAGCCAAGAACTCTGTCTATGGCACATATCCTTGATTGTATTCCATTAATTTCCAGAATTTACAAAACCAGCATGACATGCCTCACATTCCATTAATATGGACAAGTATGAAAAGGTGATGAAAATTGGTGAAGGTTCATTTGGAAAGGCTATACTTGTCAAAGATAAGAAGGATGGGCACCAATATGTCATCAAGGAGGTCTGCATATCTGGGGTAAGATATTTGTGTCAACAAGTTGCCCCTTCACATGATAATGTAATGCCCATTTTATGACTTTAATGTTGATCCATCCTATAACCAGATGTCTGAAAAAGCGAGACAAGAATCTCGGAAAGAAGTTGCCGTCCTTGCAAACATGAGTCATCCTAACATTGTCCAGTATAAGGAGTCTTTTGAAGGTATTCTACAGGAGATTGTCTCCAATTGTGACGGAATTATGCATTATGAATCGCAATGATTACTGAATGAAAACGTAGTGATTAATTGTCTTTTTTCCATGTGAAATTATAGAGAGGGGTTTTCTGTATATTGTTATGGACTACTGTGAGGGAGGAGACCTCTTTAAGAAGATCAACTCTCAGAAAGGAATGTTTTTCCCAGAGGAACAAGTAAATAACAATGACATGACCATATAATATGAGTGGTCATGAATATTCTCAACATCTGAAAATGTGATGAAAAAATATTACACTTCTAATGTATTGATACAAAATCTTTCCTTCTAGATCCTGGATTGGTTTGTGCAGATTTGCTTAGCACTAAAGTACATCCATGATAGAAAAATTCTTCACAGGGACATCAAATCACAGGTCGTAATGAACAAACAACAACATACTTTATTTAATCCAGATGTTTCCAAACTCTTCCACAAAGGGACACAGTGGATGTAAGATTTCACTCTAACCAAACAAGACAGACAACACCTTTTCAACTATCTGGTGTCTTACAAATGTGATCAATTGACTACAGTCATGTGCTGGTTGTTTCCCAGAAACCTCATTAGTTAAATTGTCTGTACTGGAATGGTAGAAACAAAAAACAGAACCCACACCGACCCTTTGGGACTGGGTTGGGGACTCCTAATTAAACCCTTTGTTTTTTGCATTGGCACCACCAACTGTTATAATTGTATGCATGCTGTCTTTTTTTTTTATAGAACATATTTCTTACAAAAGATGGAACTGTGCAACTTGGGGACTTTGGAATTGCAAGGGTGCTTAACAGGTATAAAAGATCAAGAAAAATTACATGTTTTTTTTGGAAAAAAATAACTATAAATGTAGACCTGGGTGATAAAACAATAACAGTAATTATAATCACATAATTTTTGGCAAGATTAATAATAAAACCTTCGACAAAAGTCGATAAATATAAACTTCCATTACACTAACAGAACACCACAAAGAACAGGGGTGCTGATGCGACGTTCGAGACCAACATTCAGTAGACGAAAAAGATGATGAGGAATACTGTCATCCTTCACCACGTCGCAGCTTCATTACATCACGTTTTTGTATATTAAGTATGTTTAAAAAAGGTCATAAAAATCTCAAAATTCACGCTGAAACTCATAAGCAGAAGACGGGATAAAAATGGTGGAAGTCATGGCTCCGCTTCGATGCTGAATTGGGTGGCGCTCAGTGCTGAAGAAGCGATATTTCACTGTGGAAGAATGATGAGCTGAAAAATAAAAAAGGCCGAGAAGGACGACATCTTGCCTTCTCCTGTATTGTTGCGAGTGAATTTTGCATCGCGGATATCTCCTGTGGAGAAAGACTACCCCAAGCCTCCTAAGCGTCCTGGGCCATCTAAGGCATCCAATGAGCCCAAGAAAATACGAGACATTATGACTGACCGAAAAAGTGACATTGCGACATATGCTAAAGCCTTATCACGCCATTGCAGCATGAACAAGTAGCGAACATTCAGAAAAATGGAAACAATATCCTTTTCCAAGGACACAAAACTAGTGGTAACCAGTAGGAATAAAAAAATGAACCAGAATTATGAGGGATTTATGCCATAGATAAGGCCGTGAAGCTAGCATGACAAGAGGACGTCAACACACTGCTCAGGGATTGAGGAAGACGTGGGAGCGGACGACGACAAGGCTGACGATTAAGAACGTGGTCTTCCTTTAAGACATCTGCAGGAGATCTTTAAGATGGCTTGCGGTTTGCAACAACGGGTCCAGGTGAATGATGACAACATGGTCGGAGCCATTTAATTTGTCAACCATCTGGACTATGCATGGGCAAACTACGGCCTGGGGGCCACATGCAACCCATTAAATGTTTTTAATTAAATTAAAAAACCTTGTTATTTTTTTATTTTCCCTGCAATTTTGATCTTTTCCACTAGATAACACCAGATGCATTGGCTTTGTAGAGGTGAAGCGTAGGCCTATTTCTCCACGTTTGCAATATACCCTCTGACCCTTCTCGACCATCACCCCTTCTGTGAAGATGAGCGGACCTAAGAAAAGAGAAAGTGGAGAAAGAATGTCAAGTGATCAATACAGAGTGGACAACTAAATATTTTTTCACTGAACACCGATCATCTGCTGTTTGCCTAAAATGCCAAGAAACTGGCGGTTAAAAACAGTATAATATCCGGCACTTTGCCACAAAGCATGCGATCTATGCTAGCAAGCTGTCAACAAAAGAAAGGGAAGCTGCTGCTCAGAAGTTGGCAGCTAATTTACTGGGTCAACAAAGTGTTTTTCATCGTCAAACTGCCGTCAAGAGTCAAGTACCAAGGTCAGTTTTATGCTTTCATTCATAAACACTGTCTGAGGGGGAGTTTTTAAAAGAATGTATGGTGGAGACAACAGGTATTTTGTTTTCTGAGACCAAAGACAAATTTGAGAAAATCAGTTTATCACGACGGACAGTGACTTGCCGTGTGGAACTAATAGATGAAGATATCAAGACAATCAAACAAAAAGACGGAGTCATTCACGTTGTATACTTAAGTGCTGCATGAAAACAGTGATGTCAAAAACACTGCTCTGTTCATTTTTATCCGAGGTATTAATGACACTTGATATAATGCAGAAGTTTTTGACAATGGAGTCTCTGAAAGGACAAACACGGGGAGAGGACTTGTTTGACCAAGTGTCTGCTGTCATCGAAAATGTGAAGCTTGAGTAAGCTTGTCAATGGCACCACAGATGGATCTTTGAATTAAACGGGAAAAACGTTGGCCTGCTGAGGAGAATCCAGAATAAACTGACCAGGATGTAATTTTCCTTCACTGCATCATCCACCAGGAATCTCTATGTAAATCGGTATTACAGCTGAATCATGTGAATCCTGTCGTGAAACTTGTCAACTACATATGCGCAAGGGGACTTCAGCACCGTCAGTTTATTGCGTTCCTTGAGGAAACTGATACGGATCACCAGGACCTGCTTTATCACTCCCGTGTCCGCTGGTTGAGTTTGGGCAAAATGTTTGAATGCGTGTTGGAGCTCAAAAAGGAGATTGGCGTGTTTTTGGAGCAACTGGGGAAGGTTGATGGATTGCCTGATCTGAACAACAAGAGCTGGATTTGTGATTTTGCGTTTGCTTCGGATGTATTTTCACACTTGAACGAGCTCATCACGAGACTGCAGGGGAAGGATCAGTTTGTGCAAGACGTACACAAACGTGAATGACTTCAAATCCAAGCTGGCTTTATTCTCTACGCACCTCTCTAACGCACCTTATGGAGAAGCATTACCAATTTCGTCATACGCAGTTTCTTGGTGTGATGACAATTAGACTTTTGTTGTTGATGATGACGACAGAGCCTATGTCTGATTATTATTATTAATATTTTAGAAAATAAAAATGCATGACTTGCCAGAGTCTGGGTCTTGGGAGGTTAAGACTCATTCCAAAGTCGCATATTTTGTTGTAATGCTTTTCTTCATTTTCATTTGAAATTAAAAGCACGTTTTCTCTATATCCCAAGATGTGTATTTTTTTCTCCAATGAGGGGTACTCCGACGATTCGCCAAAAGACGTTTGGCCGACAGACAGTTCCCCGACCGGACGTTTGGCCGACCGGACGTTTGGCCGAACGGACGTTTGGCCGACCGGACGTTTGGCCGAACGGACGTTTGGCCGACCGGACGTTTGGCCGAACGGACGTTTGGCCGACCGGACGTTTGGCCGAACGGACGTTTGGCCGAACGGACGTTTGGCCGAACGGACGTTTGGCCGAACGGACGTTTGGCCGAACGGACGTTTGGCCGAACGGACGTTTGGCCGAACGGACGTTTGGCCGAACGGACGTTTGGCCGAACGGACGTTTGGCCGAACGGACGTTTGGCCGAACGGACGTTTGGCCGAACGGACGTTTGGCCGAACGGACGTTTCTCGTTAGTTAGGCTTTTCAATCCGGCCCGCCGCCGGCGTTGTCCAAATTCGTGTGCGGTCGATTGGTCGCCAGTCTTTTGGTCGCCGTCTTTTGGTCGCCGTCTTTTGGTCGCCGTCTTTTGGTCGCCGGTCTTTTGTTCGCGCTCTTTTAGTCGCCCGGACCGCGACAACGGGTGACCAAAAGACCGGCGACCAAAAGACCGACGACCAAAAGACCGGCGACAAAACAAGGTAAAACAGCACGGTCTATTCATCAATAAAAGCCAACAATGGCCATGAGCAGTTACACTGAGTTGACGTGTGAGTGTATAAGAGTTTGTATGTACATGAGTTGTCCCATTAGGAAGGTACGTCAGTCAGGGTCTTAACAAGTTCTCCAACAAAAAACAATAAAAGTACGGGAAATTTGGAGCTTTTCTTTAGCCTAATATTTAATAGGGCATTAAGTATGACTAAATAGTAATTTGCAGGTTGTATTTAGCGAATTTGAGCAACGATTTAAATGGTAATTATCAATAACCTTCCGGGCGACCAAAAGATCGGCGACCAAAAGACCGGCGACCAATCGACCGTGTACCGTCCAAATTATAGTAAAAATGACCTAATTCATTCCCCTTTGCCCTGCAATACTGCTCTCTTTTGTTGAATAATAATGTTCTTAATGTTGAAAGTAAATATGAAAATAAATTTTCACCTTCAATTGTGTCTTTTTTCTTATATTTCAATCCCCAGGTTTGATAAATTACATTGCGTGTCCAAATGCTGTCAAATTTTAGTATCCATTCTGGCCCGCAAGTCAAAAAGTTTGCCCACCCATGGTATAGACAAACTTGCCTCTTTTATTAAAAAGAAGACAAAGCAAATTCACAGATGGTGTTTATATATATTTGTTTTGTCTTCTTTTTAATAAAATTGTCAAAAAAGTAGTCTGTAATTCTATTACAGGTACAACTGTGGGAAACAGAATTGTCTCTCTTATTTTTATAGAAGAAAACAAAAATAAAAAACAATACAGGAAGTCATTCATTGTGACTTTTAACCAAGTTATTCAATTTATTCAGTGTTTAGCAATTTTATATGAGCAAACTTGAGTTTCTTCCAGAGATTAATCTGAGTTAAATAAGGCTCAATGAACACCACTTCAAAATAGTACAATGTTTTTCTCTCCTGGTCATCCTTGGATTTTTCTATTTCTGTTATTAGGGCTCTATCTAGTGGATATTTTACTGCTTTAATAAAAACACCATCTGTGAATTTGCTTTTTCTTCTTTTTAATAAAAGAGGCAAGTTTGTCTTTACCAGGGGTAGGCCAACTTTTTGATTGCGGGCCAGAATGGATACTAAAATTTGACAGCATTTGGACACGCAATGTAATTTATCAAACTTGGGGATTGAAATATAAGAAAGAAGACACAATTGAAGGTGCAAATTTATTTTCAAATTTACTTTCAACATTAAGAACATAAGAGAGCAGTCTTTAATTGAGAGTGATGAGTGGTATTGCAGGGCAAAGGGGAATGAATGAGGTCTCTTTTACTATAATTTGGACAACTCCGGCGGCGGGCCGGATTAAAAAGACTAACAGGGCCGTATATGGCCCGCGGGCCGAGGTTGAAAAATATGAACACACATGATCCGGGGGCGGGGCGAGCGCGCGAATCCCGCGACGGCGGAACGTCCGTTCGGCCAACCGTCTGGTCGGCGAAACGTCCGTTAGGCCAAACGTCCGTTCGGCCAAACGTCCGTTCGGCCAAACGTCCGTTCGGCCAAACGTCCGTTCGGCCAAACGTCCGTTCGGCCAAACGTCCGTTCGGCCAAACGTCCGTTCGGCGAACTGTCCGTCGGCGAAACTTCTTTCGCGAATCGTCCGGTGACGCCAATGAGGTGGGGTTACCAAAGCAATCCATCCATCTGCTCCTGGTCCGGGCCCTTTGTCAAATGTTAGAATCCATTGTGGCCTGCGAATAACATGTAGTATGGTACTAATAATAGGGGTGATCCTACTTCACGTTTTTTTTATTTTCGTTTTTTCGTCTGGTCTACATTATCTGTGATATTCGAGGGATTACTATAGAGCTCACACAGAGACAGAAAGTGAAAGGACAATAACACAGCCAACATGAGCGATATTGAGATGCAGAACAACACCGAGCCTACCCACTAAAGAATCCAAGTGAAGTCTCCCTGTCTTGTACTTTATCTGTACTCATGAATGCACGGGGGGCACCCTTGAGATCAAACAATTGACTGATCTTCGGCAGTCCTCAACATATCCTCCCAATCCTTCAAGCCTGCAGGTACACGTTCAGGACATCAGTCCATAGTCGTAATTCTCTCTCTAACGTCTATATAGCATGTTCCAGAAGAGGTTTGACTATAGGGCAAGATGTCATGGGAAGACAATAAGAGAAATTCTGACAGGGTAGGACTCTCAAAGATACAGAAGGTATTTCTTTCTTTTTTAATAAAAAAAAAATGTCTTTTAAACATCTGTGCACAAACAGCAGCCTTATTGGAAATTTTCCTAACCCATTTTAACCGACTCCTCATTTGAGGACAGCATGTTCTGTCATCCTTCACCACTTTGCGGCTTCAACATTTGCGGCTTCAGTGCATCGTGTTTTTTTTCATATTACCGTATTTTCACGCATATAGGGCGAGTGCAATTTCAGTGTTTTTGCCCATTGGAAAGGCGCTTCAGCTCAATGGGCGCTAGCATGACACATACGATAGCATGCATGTTAGTGTATATTATGCTATCGTATGTTATGCTAGCATGTTTTTAACAAAAAAGGTCCTACGAGAGCAACTTCTCCCAACCATCCAGGGGCAATTAGGTAATGAAGAATGCCTTTTCCAGCATGATGGAGCACCTTGCCAAAAAGAAAAGGTCATAACAAAATGGCATAGGGAAGATTTTGGGCCCTTGGCATGGAAACTCTCCAGAAGATCTTAATCCCGTTGAGAACTTTTGGTCAATCCTCAAAGGGTGGGTGGACAATCGAAAACCCACAGATTCTGACAAACTCAACACAACACAAAATTTTGGAAGAATGGACGGCCATCAGTCAGGATTTGGTGTAGGGAGGGAGTTTTCTTATCTTTATTCCACAACAGAATGACAAAAACATTTTTTCAAATTATATTTTGTATTGTTTGTTTTTAAAGTAAGGTAACATAGTAACTGTCGTAATTGAATAACGAGGAAAGTAATTTATTTACTCATTCACCGAAGTTTGAAGTTTCAAATTTGAAAGACAAATGATGTCATAGCTATCGTGATAATTATCTATCGACTGACCATTTCTTTTTATCTCAATTTTTGTCATATCACTCAAGCCTATATAAATGTCTGTTTTGTTTTCCAGCACAGTAGAACTTGCAAGAACATGCATTGGAACCCCTTATTATCTTTCACCTGAAATATGTGAAAATAAACCATACAACAACAAAAGGTAATAGATCACTATTGTAATTTTATGCAGCTTTCGTGGTTGGTCATAGACAAGGGGTAACCCGTGATGTGGGAGAATGAGCCACAGGAAATGTTATTAAAAGCCTAGTGTCAGAGCTTAACGTTGGAAGCTGGCTTCAAAACAAACTTTTCCTGTCTGATTCAAACAAAAAAAAATTCTGGTACAAACTTTTTTGTCTGTTTGGTGACAATCACTTTTAGACAATTGTACAGAGGTTGTTTTGTTATATCAGTGATATAGCGATACATAAGATTCCCCCAAAAATATGTCTATCATTGTCACGATTTAAAAATTTAAAAAAAGTAGCGCATTTTATGGACTATATGTCTCTAATTACCGATAATCTGTTTTACGCTGTATTTATAAAAAAGGTAGATGTTACATTTAACAGGTGCCTATCTAGAATGATGTTGTCCCGATTGAACTATTTTTACTTTAAAGTACCGTAATTACTCGAATATAACACGCAGGTTTTTGCAAAATAATTAATTCCAATAGTTGGGGGTGCGTGTTATAATCAAAAACTTTTTTTTTTTTTTTTTTTTTTTTTTTTTTTTTTTTTTTTTTGTGTGTCTTGTTACATGGCCCTTAGCCTGGTGCTTTTTCTTGCCAAATAAATTGAATTGAAATTGAATTGAATAAAATAAATTACAAATTTTCGATCGAAAAAAGCATTGTCAAACTCACTTTGACGCACGGATTTTACGTCATCTCGTAGAGCCGACGCACGGATTTTACGTCATCTCGTGAAGCCGAGACCACCACTGCCCCCCTCTAGCCTCGTACCCGTCTCAGTTCACCCTCTCTCAGTTCAGTGTTATAATCAATAACTAAAATAAATTACAAATTTTCGATCGAAAAAAGCATTGTCAAACTCACTTTGACGCACGGATTTTACGTCATCTCGTAAAGCCAATCGGATGATGTGTTGTGGGAGGAAGAGGAAGTGGATGAAGGAAGCGTGGACGTTGATAGGATTCTCAACGAAGAGATGTATGAGAGGACAGACAAAGAGAGAGAGGAACTTTTCATTTGAAGGATTCTAATGAATAAATTTGTTTGAACAAAACAATCGTGAAACGAAGAAAAAAAGGTAAGATTTCTGATTTTCGTCAGCGGGAAATTTTAGGTGCGCACTATATTCGAGTACTGCGTTTTTCCAGATTTTTTTGGCCCAAAGTTATACCTGCGTGTTATTTTCGAGTGCGCGTTATATTCGAGTAATTACGGTATGTTTGTTCTTGGTTTCTGAAAAAATAAAATATTGCCCTTCCTAAAATTTGACTTAATTGTAACAAAAAAAACTGATGACTGAATCACGGCTTATACAGTGGGGCAAATAAGTATTTAGTCAACCACCAATTCTGCAAGTTCTCCTACTTGAAAAGATTAGAGAGGCTTGTAATTGTCAACATGGGTAAACCTCAACCATGAGAGAGAATGTGGAAAAAAACAGAAAATCACATTGTTTGATTTTTAAATAATTTATTTCCAAATTAGAGTGGAAAATAAGGATTTGGTCACCTACAAACAAGCAAGATTTCTGGCTTTCAAAGAGGTCTAACTTCTAACGAGGTCTAACTTCTAACGAGGTCTAACAAGGTCTCCACTCGTTACCTGTATTAATAGCATCTGTTTTAACTCCTTATCGGTATAAAAGACACCTGTCCACAACCTTAGTCTCTCACACTCCAAACTCCACTATGGCCAAGACCAAAGAGCTCTCGAAGGAAACCAGAGACAAAATTGTAGACGTGCACCAGCCTGGGATGACTGAATCTGCAGTAGGTAAATGCTTGGTGTAAAGAAATCAACTGTGGGAGCAGTTATTAGAAAATGGAAGACGTACAAGACCACTGATAATCTCCCTCGATCTGGGGCTCCATACAAGATCTCACCCCGTGGCGTCAAAATGATAAAAGAACGGTAAGCAAAAATCACAGAACCACACATGGGGACCTAGTGAATGACCTACAGAGAGCTGGGACCACAGTAACAAAGGCTACTATCAATAACAATGCGCTGCCAGGGACTCAAATCCTGCAATGCCAGACGTGTCCACCTGCTGAAGCCAGTACACATCCAGGCCCGTCTGCGGCAGTGGTGAAGAAGGCCCAGAAACGACTCCATTTCCTGAGGGTACTCAGGAGGAACAACCTGGACACTAAGCTTCTGGCAACCTATAAAGCAACTGTGGAGAGCATCCTGGCATTACAGTGTGGTACGCTGGAAGCACGGCAGCAGACAGAAAAGCCATGCAGAGAGTGATCAACACCGCCCAGAAGATCATCGGCTGCTCTCTGCCCTCACTGGATGACAATGCCAGCCCTTGCTACCTCGGCAGAGCTGGAACATTGTTAGGGACCCATACCACCCTGGTCACAACCTGTTGCAGCTGCTGCCCTCTGGCAGACGCTACAGGTCTCACAATGCACGGACAAGTAGACTTAGGGACAGTTTTTTTCCCCACAGACATCAGGACTCTGAACTTGAGTTAGCACGACACACAATCCCTTCTGTGCAATAACGTCGGGGTGTGCGGGCAAGACTGTATTAGCAGTATTTTAACCGCTTGAAAAACATTTTTACCTCCATGTTTTGCATTAAGTTATACCCTCTGTTAATGCTATCAGTTTAACTGTTTGTCTACTTAAAGCATTACTCAAAGGTTGATATTTTATAATTTGGAGGTGCTATTTTTTAACATAAACATAATTTCATCACTTGTTTCATACCATGAAAGGCCCCACCAGATTTTGGACATCCAGTGCCAAATAGAGCCTATTTCCAAATTTCCCTCGAATTTGTTTTACATATGGGATTCCCATTCCCTAAATATTCCAGAATTCATGCGCCAACGCATTTTGTCAAACCCAAAGCGACAACCATAATCTTAGCCAGATTTTGGAATTTGGAGAATTGTTCCATTTCCCACTAATCTAAGCTTGTTCTTGCCAAATGTTATCTCTGTAACATTTAGGTGCATTAACCCCATAATTGCAATGCTGTAAGTTTTAAGCTAAAGTTCTCTTAATTTGTATGCTTTTAACTCAATAGAAAGCAACGTCATTTGGTTGTATCAATTGATCAATGCTTATCCAATCCGTAATATCCTAATAGCCATCAACATGACCCACGCCAAAGCATATTTCACCCGCTCAGGACAAACAGGGAATGTCTTTTGTGCACTTGAAAAACACTCCATGTTTCTCCAGTCCAATGGAAATTATGCCTATCCTAAATCAATTATTTTATCCACCCCAGCCAGGTACAATTTGCCTAATTATTTGGATGAATGCCATGAATTTTCTCATGCCATTTCTCCATTGTTAATTTCATGTCTGATATCATTAACAACCAAATAACTCTTAATACCTAAGATCTAATTCGCACCTCACACGATGTTTACTTGAGATAAGAGCTATTTTCTGTAGTTGATCAATTGTGATAACCTACAATAATTAAATTAGAAAAACCAACCTTCTACCAGGCATTTCCTAATTACAAATTTCAATGTTCAATAAAGGACCCACAAATTTTCACCAATATGCCATAATATGGTAAATTTTCCATCCCTTTTTCTTTAACCAGCCAATCTGTTATGTCAAAGTATTTTGAACAAACCAACCATTCAAAAACAGTATTAATATTCTTTTATCCTCCAAAAGCTAGTTCTCTTTTATTAAGAGCCCTTCGAAATCCACAAATTGGTCAAAAATGGCTATTTTGCTCTATTCCCAATTCCAAAGCTTTTACCAAATCAATCTTTACCAAACAGATTTTCTATCACCTTGAAAGACATTTTTGTTTAAAATCCGAAAAATAAATGCGAAGGTAATCGCAGAACCCTGCATTTCTTGCAGACCATGTTTCTCTCTTATTATGAAATGTTTAACGGAAGCGTGCTCTTAGCCGCTAACTGTGACCTTTACACTCGCTGCGAAAGCAGCATTCTTCCCGCACACACATCTTATCTTTGTTTACAAATGCCTCCCCAGCGAGGTATCATGTTTGAAATGTCGCTTTTTTTTAGCTGTGCATAATGCATTTTAGAGAAGACTACCATTAATCCATAACAAGCTTAATTAATTCCTCTTCCGATATCCAACTATATCACAATATTTTGCCAAGACCCCATAATCAAAATATGCTGCTAGCATAACTATATCATAGCAAAAACCATTTTTGCCCTCAAGTTTGCTTCAGCACCCCCAAGGCCAATTATTGTAATGTCTTCACGGAAGTGGTCCAAAAATTTTAGTCGCTTGTGCAGTCCGGGCGCATATTGAATGACTGCATATAATCAAGCTTCTGTTTCTTAACACCATCCAATCGGTCGCTCCGCGGCCCGCATGTTTCTGCGCGTTCCAATTAAATCAGCAGCCGCAGCAAACAGAGCGCTTCCCCCGCAGTCGGCGCATTATTTGGCAAGTCTAGAGTATGATAAAAAACATTTAATTGGCTGTTTTGTATTCCTTTTCGTCTTTTAATCACCATATTCCCGCTAGCAAACGGGATCAAAGCCAGGCTAAGCTGCAATAAGCCATTTCATTCCAGTAAATTGACAGTACATTTAGGTACTATTAACAGATATTTTACACGTCTCTCCATTCGGACCTCTTATCCAAACCAGAATTGTTTCCGAAACGGCGGTATCCTGACCACCTGCCGTTGTCACAAAGACCTTCCTCCGCCTTGTACGTCGAGCACCTGGAATATCCATTTTAATTGCTGTTTTACAAGCTCCAGTATCACACAAAAATTCTAATTGAATTCCATTCACAAAAAATGTGATCCCTGGTTTAACCAAATCAAATGCCAATGTTTTCATTAAATTTAGCTCAACATCCTTATTTTCAAAGTCCCCACTCAAATCATTTTGAGCAGGCATGCCGACTAGTCATGCCGATTAGGCCTTGTTTTTAGAGACCCTATATTCCGGGCAATCACGGCAGATGTACTGAAAATGACTTTTTTAATGTTATTAAGCTTCATTGCAAGCACATTTATAATAGTACCCAAAATAACTCCAACAATATCCAATAAATTCCATACCATTTCACGATTGTGTCCTACTTGTTGATTCTTCACAAAATGTTTTCATTTTCTATCTTTATATTTGAAGCCTGAAATGTGGCAAAAGTTTGAAAAGTTCAAGGGGGCCGAATATTTTCACAAGGCACTGTATTTCAAGATGCAATAAATGAGTTTTGTTTACATATTTCATAACCGTTGATGCCATGTTACCTGGTTTGCAGGGCAATTAGCATTCAAGTACTAGTAGGAATTTGGTGCAATGATAGTTTGTATTCACTATATAAGTAAAGACTATATTTTCTTTTCTTTGTTTGTTATTTTTAATTTTTCTCTGTTTTGGCTTCCCTCTATAGTGACATTTGGGCCCTGGGCTGTGTTCTATACGAAATGTGCACCCTTAAACATGCAGTAAGTACCCTAACTGTAAATGTATGAACAAATTCATTTGGATAAAACATGTTACACCGATAGGCAGCCCGGCGTCTGTGTGGTTAGCGCATCTTTCTCACAGCTCTGGGGTCCTGGGATCAAATCCAGGTCAGTCCACCCCTCTGGAGTTTGCATGTTCTCCCTTGGCCTGCGTGGGTTTCCTCTGGGTACTCCGGTTTCCTCCCACAATCCAAAAACATGCTTGGTAGGCTGATTGGACACTCTAAATTGCACCTAGTTATGGGTGTGAGTGTGCATGGTTGTCCGTCTCCTTGTGCTCTGCAATCGGCTGGCTACACGTTCAGGGTGTCCCCCTCCTCTGGCCCAGAGTCAGGTGGGATAGGGTCCAGCACCCCTCACAACCCTAATGAGGATAAAGCAGTTCAGAAAATGAATGAACGAATGAATGTTAGACCGAGGGTGAGAGCCAAAGAGTATGTACTAGTAGTTATAAAACAATTCTAACCACTCTATGGTTTTGTATCTGCTTAGTTTGAGGCTGGAAATATGAAGAACCTTGTTCTGAAGATTATCCGTGGCTCATATCATCCTGTGGCTGTACACTACTCTTCAGAACTGCGTTCTATTTTGGGACAACTTTTTAAACACAACCCCAGAGAAAGACCTTCAGTTAGCAGCATACTGGACAAACCTTTCCTTTTTTGCAGGATCCAAAGTTTCCTCCCACCACAGGTAAAAAGTTCAGTCAGAATTCATACAGGCTTGAATTTTGTCAGTTCCACAAGCTTTATTCATCCATTTAGATCATTGCTCAGGAATTCCACCATACAATTATTCAGAAGCAGCAGAAAAGGGTTGCATATCGTGGATCAGAAGGTAAGCAAACAGTTGCTAGTTTTGGTAAATGTCCAGTTGTATTTTTACTACTTTTATCTATTCTTCCATTATTGATGTGCGAATTACAATGTAACTTGGTAGGTATATTGTCGGGGTGGGCGGTCCGGCGTGGGTTTTCTCTGGGAACTCTGGTTTCCTCCCACATTCCAAAGACATGCATGGTAGGCTGGTTGGACACTCTCAATTGCCCCTAGGTATGAGTGATCGTGAGTGGTTGCCTGTCTCCTCGTGCCCTGAGATTGGCTGGTCACTAATTCAGGGTGTCTCCCTTGTCCCCCGTAGTAATAATAAGTAGTAATCTGGGATATCCTCCAGCAACCTTAGCGACCATTTGAGGATAAAGCGGTTCAGAAAATGGATGAATATTCTAGGGGTGTATCAGAGTTTTATAAGATTTCTATCAGTGGATAAATTGCAAACTTATATTTGCCTTCAGCTTAGGAGTTAGCCCATAAATCATTTACCATATAATTACTATCGCATATTCAAAGTTCTATGGGGTCATTATCAAATAATAAAAGTAATTTAAAATAGTTTAACTACTGCAGATTTTGTTATCTATAATCCTTATAAAGCGTGATTTATGGATGTGTGGGTGTGTGTGTGCGTGGGTATGTTAGCATTCTCTCGCTACGTTTGTCCAAATCGTACAAAGTAGAGAGTTGACATTTTTTATGGTGGCCAGAAACAGCTGTCGGATCCTAATAGACGAGTGATTGAATGTCTTCACCTTCTCTAAGTGTGTAAACTCTATCTTTTATTTTTTAACACTGAAAGCATAGTTGATATATGGTTCGTTGTTTTTACATGATGTGCCTAAACGCACCGCGTGACTGATTGGTCGTAAGGTAGGACACCTTTCCATGTCATTTACAAACGTCATTTTCAGAAGAATTTCCGCCAGCAAGTTTCCAGGTGCTCTCCGAAACACTTTTTTTCCTGTTGTGACGGTAAGACTCGGCGACACACGATGGTGCGGCCGCGCTGACCCAACTTAGTTGTAAGGTTGGACGCCTTTCTACGTCATTTACAAACGTCATTTTCGGAAGAATTTCCGCCAGTGAGTTTCCAAGTGCACACACACACACCCATCCATAAATCACGTTTTATAAGGATTATAGAATAGGTAAAGCGTGATTTATGAATGGGTGGATGTTTTATGTAAACATTCACTCGCTACGTTTGTCCAAACCGTGCATCATAGAGAGTTGAATTTTTTTATGGTGGCCAGAAATAGACCAGTGGTTGAATTTTTTTATCTTCTCTAAGTGTGTAAACTGAAGTTTAAAGCATTTGCAAGGATTATCGGAGTATGCCTGACCAGAAATATGTTAACTTGCTGCTCTCTTGTGGTAGTTTTAAGCATTACACTATGCAGATAATAAAACCCATACCTTTTCAGTGCACACTGCAAAGCTTCCGCTTAGTCATTTCCGCTTGAAGTTAGTTGCATGAACTACGCAACAGCACCGCTATTTTGTGTGTTTTTATTTTCGTCATATTTTCACTTTGGTTTACAATGTTTTAAAAAAAAATAACACCCAAACATTGCTTAAATAGGTACAATTCGTCATCCTTTCTTTTGAAATTGACCGTCAGTTTTCCTTAGTTTTTCCTAAAAGGCATACTCCTGCTTCTGTATACCTGTACATAATTGTATACACGTTTGCTGTGCTATGCGTGTAACTGAAATTTTCCTTTCTCATCTAACCCAAAAGAGAATTTTTTTATAGCACAACAACTGTCTTTTGGTTCTAAACAAGCTGCTTGTATAAAATACACTGAACTGTGAGGCCGACACGCCAACCACTCGCCCAGGGGGCTGCCATTGTGCATATATCACTTACCAATATCACATTTATCTTGCTACTACGATGGACAACTGCAAAACACTATAATAAGCAGGATTTTTAGTCATCCATGTCATAGCCAACTCCATATCCTCAACACCTTCAGTTGGCCATGTTCGTCCACCGCTGTGGATTATTTGCAAAAAAAGCGGTAAAATGGAATACTGTGAAACGCTAAATACAGAGGGACAAACTCCCAAGCAGAGACATTGACTGCAGATAAGCCACATACACACTCCTTTTGTTGTGAAAAAATAATCGGATGCATTGCCAATGAGTTCACGGTCACACATTTTACCAGTCAGACAATGTTTCATAATTGGTATTTGGTTGTTTGGTTTCCTGCAGCATTGGAACACTGGTATCACTTGTTGGGGGTATGGAGACTTTTAGCAAGACTGACGAGGCCATACAAAGGACACAGGACTGGCAATACTGTCTGATGAGTCATCACCTTATCGTGGTCGTGGGGTTTGTGTGTCCCATTGATCTTTGGACTTATGTAGTCTGGGGCCTGGTTCCCCTGGTACGGCCACCCATTGTAAACTGGTTCAAGGTAAAGGAACCGATAAAGCAGGACTCAGAAGACCTTTTCAGCTGCGTTTTCCCTTGCCCGTTCTTGTTTGTCCGTATGCACCAAATGGCAATTCACAGTATCCACTCATTTTGGAGTCCTTGGAAGAAGTGGTGGAGTGCGCTCCTTCTAGGGACTCCCTTGTTCTACTGGTGGACTTCAATGCAGATGAAAAATGGCGGATGTCAGATCACCGCTTCTTCTCTCAGCGCTGAAGAAGCATAAAACCATAGAAGGAGAATGGATGTGCCAAATACCATAAACAGTGCCGAGACTTGCCATTTCCTGTTTTGTTGCGAGTTAATTTTGCATGGCGCACATCACCTGTGGAGATAGATTTTTTTTGTCGTCATTTGAGTTGAAAATGCCAAATAAATATTAATGTTCCTTTGTGTAGCACGCCATTGTGTCACAAATAAATCTACACTGTGGCGGTCTTTTGTACATAATTCAGCTAGTAGGTACCATGTTAATGTTAATGGGATCCGCCGTGTGGTTAAGAATGAGACACACGGGAAGGCTCTTCCCCCCCCAGGAAATTTATGCGTGTTGTGGCGCTTTGTATGCTGCGAATAAATAAAAATAAATTTTTGTAATGTCCAATAGCGTGGTGAAGAGGTCTGAGATGTAGCAGCTGGTCTCTCTGCCCAGATTGCCATGCTGCACGTTGCAGTGACCGTTCTTCTCCACGAAATGCTGCCGCTTTCATTTGCCCACCGGTGCGCACGCGACGCTGTTTAGCGCCTGAAGCTCGCATCTTCCAAGGCGCGGAACTAAATTCTCCTGTGGACTAAGATGCCCAGCCTCCGACTCCGAGGAATAAAAATATGAACCAGCATTATGAGGGATTTGTGCCGTAGATACAGTCGTGAAGCTGGCATGACGATAGGACATCAACACACTGCATGGGGCCACTCAGAAGGAGACTGATGACAACATTGTTGGAGCCGTTCAATTTGGCATTCGTCATGACGGTGTCAAGACAAAAACAACAGCAATATTTGTACAAGAAAAATGCCACTCGAATCTGATGAAGAGGATTTGGACTAAAGCTCCAATCACCAGTTTTTTCCATTATTTAAATCAAGCGGAGAGGAACTATTTTCACTGTGAGTACAGTATTTAAAGTATTGAAGTTTTTACATTTAGACATTATATTTAGATATTAATACATTACAGATATTTAATAAATACACTTGATAATTGTACTTGTGTACTTGTATTTTTGTATAGGTAAGAAAACGTAGTATGGTATGTAGTAATATAGGGGTGATCCTACTTTACGTTTTTTTCGATTATCGCGGCTCTACATTATCTGTGAAAAACTAGGGATTTGGATTTATGTGCACTTGGCACCAGGACACCCTAGGGCACAGTTCGATGATTGACTTTGTAATCGCGTCATCAGACTTTGAGAGGGGCGGAGCTGTCAACTGATCACCACCTGGCGCTGAGTTGATTCCGAAGGTGGGGGGAAAATGCCGGTGCAACCCGGCAGACTCAAACGTTTTGTGAGAGTCTACTGGAAACGCCTGGCAGAGTCACCCGTCAGAAGGAGTTTCAATTCCCACCTCCGACAGAGCTCATATTTCCGGGAAGAGGTGGGGAATATTGAGTCCAAGTGGACCATGTTCCGCTCCTCTATTGCTGCGCCCGCAAGGTGGTCGGTGCCTGTCGTGGCGGGAATCCCAGAACCCACCAGTGGATACCGGTTTTAAGGGATGCCGTCAGGCTGAAGAAGTAGTCCTATCAGCCTTATTAGCCCACGGGACTCTGGAGTCACCTGACAGGTACCGGCTGGCCAAGCGGCACGCAGCTCTGGTAATCTCTGAGTCAAAATATCGGAGACAGTGCCTCTGGATTGCCAGACCAGGGGAGTGTTCCCCCTTTTAAAAAGGAGGAACGGAGGGTCTGCTCTAATTGTAGTGGAATCACACTCCTCAGCCTCCCCAAGAAGGTATTCGAGGTTACCAGAGAGGTTGGGCCGCTGGGAGGTCGAATCTCGTATTCAGGAGGAGCAGTGTGGTTTTCGTCCTAGCCGTGGAACCGTGGATCAGCTCTATACCATCAGCGGGGGAGCATGGAAATTTGCCCAACCAGACCACTGTGCTTCATTTGACCGTGTCCCCCGGGGAGTCTTGTGGGGGGTACTCTGAGTGTATGGGGTTCCGGAATCCCTGATACATGGGGACCGTCCCTATATGGTGTTAGAGTCTGGGCCGCGTAGCCGGCAGTAAGTCGGATCCCTTTCCAGGGGATTTTAGACTCCGTCAGCGCTGCCCTGTGTCACCGATTCAGTTCATAACTTTTATGGACATAATATCTAGGCACTGCCGTGGCGTGGAGGGGATCTGGTTATGTGGCCTCACTATTGCACCCGGATTTTAGCAGATGAGGTGGCTCAGTTGCTTCATCAAGCTGTGATCTTTAACTCTCACTGTAACGATTTGCCACCGAGTGTGAAGTCGGAATGAGAATCAGTAACTCCAAATCTGAGACGATGGTCCTCAGTCGGAAAAAGGTTGCATGCCAAATTCCTCGCAGCACTGACTGGTCAAGGAATGTCAAGCATCTGCAGCCAGTGATGGTCAATCGGGGCATGAATAGACATGATGAGTCGATTTGTCTTGAACTCCGTGGCAGAGGCTCCACTGAACCCCTTAGATCGACTCACTGAACCCCTAGGGTTTGATCAAACCCAGGTTAAGAACCACTGCCCTAGGGCATTACTACAATGTTTCCAGTTAGCAAGGTCAACTGATGAGCCGATGTGGAGAGGTACACAATACCGTTCAAGGACACAAAACAACTCTACTAAGGAAATGAGGTTCATGTAGTCATGATTAAATAAAGGCAAAAGACAGATTTTAATATTGGACACACTTCAGCAACCATTTGTCATTACGCAATGTGACAAATGATGCTTCAAAAAATAGTTCATGATATTCAGGTAATGACAACAGATCTGATGCTCTATTTTGAAACTGGTGACACAGGCCTCGGCGTTTCAGTTTCATTCTACAAATTTCTTATGACATTATAGGTACAGTCAAACATTTTGTAAAATTAAGTGAAATAACTTTTTTTTATGAATTAATATATGTATTTTTTTCCTGTGATTAGCTAAATATCCTACCCATGGTTTCACGCCATCTGTTGCTGCTAAGATTACCACACCAGCATGTAAATATGGAGTCCCTTTAACTGCAAAAAAGGTGTCTGTAACAAGAAAATCCTCAGACAAGAAGATGGCTACCAAAGATAAAATGGTTAGTAAACTTAAATTTCGGACTGTAACAGACAGGCGTGAAATACTCATTTAAGGATTACTTTCTCCTGTCTTTAATATACCCAGAATTTTCTGAAAGCCTTTGTTATATGTTCAGGCCCCTGGCTCCATCTACAGAAGTGTAAGTCATGGAGATGAAGAGAGGCGAAAACAGATGTGATACTGAAACTGAGGGTTGAGAGAGAGCGAGAGCGAGAGAGAGAGCGAGAGAGCGAGCGCGAGAGCGAGCGCGAGAGCGAGCGCGCGCGAGAGAGAGAGAGAGCACGCGAGAGAGAGAGCGAGCACGCGAGAGAGAGAGCGCGCGAGAGAGAGAGAGCGCGCGCGAGAGAGAGAGAGCGCGCGAGAGAGAGAGAGCGCGCGAGAGAGAGAGAGCGCGCGAGAGAGAGAAAGCGCGCGAGAGAGAGAAAGCGCGCGAGAGAGAGAGCGCGCGAGAGAGAGAGAGCGCGCGCGAGAGAGAGAGAGCGCGCGAGAGAGAGAGAGAGCGCGCGAGAGAGAGAGAGCGCGCGAGAGAGAGAGAGCGTGCGAGAGAGAGCGCGCGCGAGAGAGAGAGAGCGCTGAGAGAGAGAGCGCCGCGCGAGAGAGAGCGCGAGAGAGAGAGAGCGCGCGCGAGAGAGAGAGAGAGCGCCGCGCGAGAGAGAGAGAGAGCGCGCGCCGAGAGAGAGAGAGAGCGCGCGCGCGAGAGAGAGAGAGAGCGCGCGCGCAGAGAGAGAGAGAGAGCGCCGCGCAAGCGCCGCGCGCGAGAGAGAGAGAGAGAGCGCGCGCGCGAGAGAGAGAGAGCGCGCGCGCGCGAGAGAGAGAGAGCGCGCGCGCGCAGAGAGAGAGAGAGCGCGCGCGCGCGAGAGAGAGAGAGCGCGCGCGCGAGAGAGAGAGAGCCGCGCCGCGAGAGAGAGAGAGCCGCCGAGAGAGAGAGAGCGCCGCGCGCGAGAGAGAGAGAGCGCGCGCGCGCCGAGAGAGAGCGCGCGCGCGCGAGAGAGAGAGAGCGCGCGCGCGCGAGAGAGAGAGAGCGCGCGCGCGCGAGAGAGAGAGCGCGCGCCGCGAGAGAGAGAGAGAGCGCGCCGAGAGAGAGAGCGCGCGCGCGAGAGAGAGAGAGCGCGCGCGCGAGAGAGAGAGAGCGCGCGCGGCGCGAGAGAGAGAGAGCGCGCGCGAGAGACGAGAGAGCGCGAGAGAGAGAGAGAGAGCGCGCGCGCAGAGAGAGAGAGACGAGCGCGCTGCGCGCGAGAGAGAGAGAGAGAGCGCGCGCGCGCGAGAGAGAGAGAGAGCGCGCGCGCGAGAGAGAGAGAGCACGCGCTGCGCGCGAGAGAGAGAGAGCGCGCGGCGCGAGAGAGAGAGCGCGCGCGAGAGAGAGAGGCCGCGAAGAGAGCGCGCGGAGAGAGAGCGCCGCGCGCGAGAGAGAGAGAGCGCGCGCGCGAGAGAGAGAGAGCGCGCGCAGCCGCGAGAGAGAGAGAGAGCGCGCGCGCGAGAGAGAGAGAGAGAGCGCGCGCGAGCGAGAGAGAGAGAGAGAGAGCGCGCGCGCGCAGAGAGAGAGAGAGAGAGAGCGCGCGCTGCGAGAGAGAGAGAGCGCGCGCGCGAGAGAGAGAGAGCGCGCGCGCGAGAGAGAGAGAGAGCGCGCGCGAGAGAGAGAGAGAGCGCGCGGCGAGAGAGAGAGCGCGCGCGAGAGAGAGAGAGAGAGCGCGCGCGCGAGAGAGAGAGAGAGCGCGCGCGCGCGAGAGAGAGAGAGCGCGCGCGCGCGAGAGAGAGAGAGAGAGCGCGCGCGAGAGAGAGAGAGAGAGAGCGCGCGCGCGAGAGA